>NC_054484.1:104880767-105108267 GCF_017639515.1 Carcharodon carcharias | reverse complement strand
GCTCACATTGGGGGAAGAATACTGCGCTTGTCAGGTGGGCCGGCACCCGAACCGACCTAAAGTGACGCGCGATGATGTCAGCCGAGCGTCCTGATGTCATCGCACACTCGCACGATAGTTCAGTCGGCAGGCACGCGCAGGAGTTGGCAGCGCGTCCGCCGACAATTAACAGCCCTACCAGGGCCATTTAAGTTCTAGTAAAATGACATTTTTCACTGCCCGTCCAACCCTACAAGTTGGTGGGCAGGTGCAAACGCCAAGCGGCTTTTGGCGTTTTTTGCGAAACCTCATCCACGGATGGGATCAGTGATTTAAAAAAAAATATATATATATTTTCAAACTGATTTCTAACATGTCCCGGTTCATGCGACAGTCACATGAGGGGACGTGTTCTTAACATTTTTAAATTCTTTGTTTTTTATTTTCAAAAATTCTTCAACTCCCTGAGGCAGCTCTAGGCCTCAGGGAGCTTGTACTGCGCACACACTTCTGTGCTCACGCTCCTCCTACCCCCCACTCCGGCAGCGCTGATCATGGGCGGCAGCCTGCTTCATGAACACTCCCGGCCCCTTCCACCACACCCACCCAACAAGGGCAAAACTCTACCCATAACGATGTAAGGGTGAGTCACAGGATTAGGAGTCTATAAGGAGGATGGTTAAGGCTCAGAGTGAGTAACACCTCGGCAGGGATTTTCTGGCCACACCCACTGCTGGGATCTTCCGGCCCCGCTGGAAGTCAATAGGTTTTTGGCTGGCCTGTTGAATTTCCCACAGTGGGTCTCGCCACGGAGTGTCGGGAAAATTCTGGCACTAGTCTTGTGTATCTGTAAATAGCTATGTTCATCCAATAAACAGTTATCATTTAGACATTGTTCTATGAATCTGCAACTGTTTCTTAGCCTAGCCAAAACCAACCTAGAACAGCCGCCTGAACTCTTCTGGTTCTAATATTCTTTAATCCTGGAGTCTTGCATATAAAACTCTCTCTCCCTCTCTCCTCAGTTAGGCTTTCCCTGAAGTCCAACTCACTGCTAGGAGTCCTTCAGTTAATAAGGTTTTTACACCCTTTTAGCCAGTAAACAAGATTTCAACTGAACTCTGCTTGAAGGAGATCTTCCCTTCTCTACAGGCAACTTGTTCCAAACTCAAAAAACCTGCTTGAAACAAAATCACACACACAATCTATTCTCCCCTATAATTAATTTTTTTGTTGACCCCTTTTCTATAGTTTATGACAAAGCAACTTGGCCACATGTTCAGTTACTAGAAGCAAGACACTTTATCAGAAATCATCTTTCAGAGAAACGTAGGACGGAATCCTCCCAGGTTTGCACCAAGTGTGATAGTGGGTGGGTAAAATGAAGTTTTACCCACAAGCCATGATGGCAGGTTTTCATGTATATCATCCCAATCCCACCACATTATTTATGCATTCCCGGGAAGCACGCTGTTTCGATGCCATATATAAAGCCCAGATGTAAGCACACATCTCAGTGCTTCTAGCCCACAACTACTGCAAGGAAGACATCCATGAAAGGCAAGAAAGTGCAGCTCCCAGGTTTAATGAAGCTTCACTGGAATGACCTTTGGGTGCCGTGGAGTCCCTCCACAATGTCCTCTACCCCCCACTCTGGCTGCAGGATGAACAGTGGCATTACCAACCAGGCTTTGGAGGCAATAGTCAGTACCAATGCCCTGCAAAAGAGGACAACTACCCAGTGCCCACTACAGGATGAATGGTCTCATCTGTTCAGCCAGGGTAACTCACTCTTCTCATCACTCTCAACTCACACACTCACAAACCCATCACACACCCACAGGGACCTCACACCTCAAGGCCCAACACCACTAACTCTCACACACACCCTCACATCTCCATCAGGCTCATACCCCCTGGAGCTCGTGTCCTCATCCTGTCCATGTCTCCGCTCACCACACAAACATTCCACACAGTGCCATGTGTCCTGCTCACACTCTCCCCATCTGTTTCCATGCAGGAGAAGCTGGCTCACATCAGCAGGGAGAGGTCCCAGAGCAGGGGGTGGAGTGGCCCACATTCGGCCCTAACTCACTTTGAGGAGTGTGCCATCGCGCTGACTGGTGAGGAAGTGATTTGTGCCTGCGGTGACGGTGAGGTCGGCAGCAAACACCCACCTGAGGATCCTGCACCACATCATCCCTCTCTCAATACAACTGTGAGCTTTCTCTCCTGCTTTTGTCTCTGCTGCCATGCACTAATTATCTCTATGTTGGTTCACAGGGAGCTCTGCTGAGGGACCAACACCCTTAGCCAGCCAGTCACTCAGCTCCAACCATGTCCTCATCTGTAGCCAAGAGGGCTCCTCCCCCTGTCAGGAGGTGGAAATAAGCAGTTCAGAAGGGCCGTCACTGCAGAGGGAGCGGCCAGCCCGCGGGTGATTCTGGAGGGAGAAGTGTGTGTGTGTGTGTGTGTGTGTGGCAGGGTCTTTTGGTGCCTCTCTCACACACACGGATCCCACTCACCTCAGTGTCCTGAGCATTTTCAATGCTGCCTGCTGGGGTTCACTTTCAGTTGTCCATCTGAGCTGACCTGCATCTCCGCCCACCCACTGATCACACTCCCATGCTGCACCTGATCTCGCCCACCACGACTCTCATTTCACTTTTAATTTGGACAGCACGATGCTAATTCAGTTTTACTTTCTCTCCCCTGTCTTCTACCCTCCCCCAGTCACCCACTTCCTTTCCCCCAAAACAGTTGACTACCCCCCTTCCCAGCCCCATCCCACCCCCGGCTGCACCTTCCACCTCCCCTCTGTAACCTACCAACATTTTTTCTTTCGGGGATGTCCAGGTGAACGTGCATGTTCCCTTCCTTCCTGAAAATCCCATCCCCAACCACATGCACCTCCCCGACCTCCTGCTTCACACCCCCAGGGTCTGTGTCTGCCTCCGAGTCCTCACCAACCACCCTCGCTGTCCCTTCTATCACTACCTTCAAAACCTCACCCTCCCACCCTACTCTGCCTCACGCTGCCCTCGGTCATTCTCATCCTTCCTTCATACCAGGCCCACCCTTAGTTCACTCCCCAGGAGGCAGACATGGACCAAAGCTCCTTCCCCCCTCTGCACCCTTTGCCCCCCTGGAACCCCTGCCCCACTTCCCACCCCTTCCCATCTCCGTACCCTTTCCTCTCCAAACCCTTTCCCCCCCCAGCCCTCCCACCACCCCTCCCAGACTCCACCCCCTTCCCGACTCCTTCCTCCAGCCTTACCTCTCCATCCAGCCTCACTTCTTCTTCCAGCCTTATTCTTACCCCCTTACAGACTCATTTCGCCACTCTTACTTCTTCTCCCACCCTTACTCCCTGCCTTCTCCGCACCCCTTCCTCCCCCCAGACACCCTCAGCACCCCTTCTTTTGTACCTTCCACCCCCCCCCTTACACCTGTCTCCCCAGTTGTGGTCTCCTCCCCCACCATTTTCCCTCCTCCCTCAGCCTCCCCACCTCCCAACCTTCCTCCATCCTGACATCTTCATTCCTCCCCTCCCAATTTCATCCCCCAACGACACCTCTTCCTCTCCCAGCCAATCCTAGCCCTTCCTCTCCACTACTCCCCCTTGACTATCACCCGTTGTAAGCATCAACAATGACTATCTAACCTCCGTGGGCTACTTTGCAGCACAGCCATGTCCATGAGAATCAAGCCAGTATCCATGGACATTCCTCCAGTGTGCCATTGGTGTTGGGCTCCAGCATCTTCTGCCCCTCCGATGTCTGCCATGTGAGCAAGGCCCTGGCAGGTAAGTCCCGACTTCTAGCACGTCACAGTTATCAAGTCAGTGTGCTTTCCCACCGACGGACGATCCAGTGCTGGGGGGGACAATTCCAGCAGGCAGGCCTAGTAATGATGTGCTGACGTATTACAATGAGGTTCCCGATGTCCGATGGTGGGGAACGCAGTCCGCCTTCGACGGGCTGAGTGGACAGTCGCAAACTGGTTTCAGGCCATTGTGAAACCGATCACGTGGTATTACCTGCTCACGCCACTGAACACGCCCGATGCTGGTGGGCATGGAAAATCCCAGCCATAGTTCTTCAAGGTACCATCAACCCAATATAAAATATAGGTTTAGTGTGCAAGTAACTGTGTTCATATCGGTCTTTCCTCAAAAGCACATGGGCCATCACAATCAGACAAATAACTGGAAGAAACGGTACACAAAGAAAACAAATGGCACTTCAATCTCAAATCCTTAATGTCTATACTGGGAGCTTTACAATAGAGTATCAATTTCCCATGTTTGCCAAGAAACTCTTGAAGACTTCTTTTTAAATGTAAGCTTCTAAAATGGATAAATGCTTACTGAGAGAATTTGTAGCTAAAAGCAGTCACAGCATTATGCCAATAGCATACATAAATAGGTCAATACATGCTCAGTGGCACTGGGTCAAAAAGAGCTGAATGAACTAGGTTTGATGGCTAGTCTATGCTGAGTAAATTTTGATCGTGCCTGACTCACTGCACAGTGACCCCAGTGGGAACGTGTGGTAACTTATAAGATGACGGTTGGCATTGGTGCCACTTTGTACTCAATATCTAGGCTCAAACACGAAGGATGGGCAGTCAGTAAGATAACGCATGGCTGCTGATATCCATTCAGCTTCATCATCGGATGCAACTTCCAGGGCAAATGGGAGAAATTAAAAGGATGCCAAACCCAGGGAAGTACAGGTACCGGACTCCTTATCCAACGTCCCAAAATCCAGAAGGACCCAAAAACCGGCTACATTCGAAACTGGTTCCCCGGGTAACAATTTGAATAAAACCTTTTTATTCTTTATTTTTCATACTTTGTTTTATACATTATAAGTACTCAAATATTTTATATGTTAGAAGTACCTCGGATCCAAAATCTGTAAAACCCCCAAATCCGGCTTACATCCGGTCCTGTGCTTCCTGGGTATGGGGTTCATTACCTGTATTAAAATTATCCCACGGATAATTACTGTGGCCCATGAATTCCATGTGAAGCTCGGAGCTTTGTCTTCGTGGGGCATAAAGCCATAGATAGTGAACATCGACATTCAATCACCGCAACCCAAGAAGATAGTTCTAGAGAGGAGAGGAGCAAGCAAACAATCAACAACTCTTACATAGTTCATTGAATTTCTCCAGAGACGACTTGGATTCAACAAATGCACATTTATCTTGCAAAACTATTACAGACACAGAGACTCCCTACACATCTATGAGGCCTGCGGGTGACAATCTATGCTCTTTATTTGCACTGTAAACCCAAGACATATTACTATAATTCAAAATATACTACTTAACAGACGTGTTCAAAGATGCTGTAGGTATATCAGATAGAAATGCACACTTAGAACAAATGATGCACCATTTTTTATATCCCTTTAAATGCCACTAAAATTTCAAAGAACAGGGAGATTGTTTCAAATGTCTCTGATGCTGGTTTACAATTTGGTTCTGCTATTAGTGTGTCATTATTTTAACTATTGATCTAACTTCAAAAGTGCATGCAAAATATGCAATTCATATGATGCACTGATAATGACACCACCTGGAAAAATACAGTGTTCTGGTTAGGATACACACTAGCTTCAGAATAAACATAGCCAATGTGAGATCTGCCAAAAGCTGCTGAAAGTGAAAAACAAACTCTGGCAGCCTATTGTATTCAGAATCTCACCAGCATTAAACATTGAACTAGCATTCAGAAGCCTGGATCATAGGCTCATACATTGATACATCACAGGAACAGGTCATTTGGCCCATTGGGCCAGTGGCGGCATTTTGAAAGAGTTATCCAGTTAGTCTCTCTGCTCTGCTTTTCCCCTAGAACACTTCAATTCGTTCCTATTCAATGCATCTCCAATTCCTTTTGGAAAGTTATTACTAATCTGCTTTTATCGTCCTGTCAACCAGTACATTCCAGATCATAAGAACTCACTGAATAAAAGTGTTCCTTATCTACCCTGTGCTTTTGCCAATGGTCTCAAATCTGTGTCCTCTGGTTACCAACCTTCTTGTCAGGGGTAACAGGTTCTCCTTTTTTACTCTATCTAAACCCTTAATCATTTTGCACACTTCTACTGAATCTGCCTTTAAACTTATCTGCTCCAAGGTGAACGATTTCAGTTTCACGAGTCTTTTCACTCAGTAGAAGTTCAGCCCTGGTACCATGCCAGTAAATCTCTGCACTCTGTCTAAGGCCTTGGCATCCTTGGTAAGTTATAGTGCCCAAAATTGGAAACAAATACTCCAACCGAACCCTAACCTGTGATTTATAAAGGTTTAGCATCACTGTGGGGCCTGAAGTTGCAACTTGGTGTGGGTGCAAACTGATGATGCGGGATTGACCACCTGATAAACAGTGTTCGCATCTTTCCTTTTATACGGAAAAGTGGATGTTTGGGATTTGGAAATGCAATGCTGTACTGACTAACTGGCTTGCTATAGTCATGTGACTCTGCCATGAAGCATTCTGCCCCTGGGGGCATTCATCTTAACATCAGTTCAATAAAGACCTCTCACCCACACACTAAAGAAGACTGCTGTCCTTGTACTTGAAACATGGTGTACAGAAGTGAAGAAACTGTATCCAGGAAAAAGTATAGAGAAGACCATGAGAACCCAGGAACACAGAAAAGTTCAAATCTGCAGAAAGCTACTAAAAGTAGGACAACGGAAAATAACTGAGCTGCAGAAAAAGGACAAAGGAAACAGAGACAAGTGAATTACTGGCTGCAGAGAGAAGACACAGCTCAGAAAGGCACACAGAAAAGAACAAATCTGCAAGAAAACTGCTGAAAATGACAAAGGCTTCAAGCTAATACTGAGTGAGTGAAAAATGGCTGCAGTAATTTTTCCAATCCCATCTCCAATTACATTGGATGGTGGCAGTTTTTCCACGTACATTGGCAAAACTATGAAATTGCAATAGACTTATTGAACAAGCCTGAACCGATAAGAGGAGCAACACTGTTAACACTGCTGGGGAGGGACTGCAATAAAGCATATATCAATCAAGCAGATGAACAAAGGAAAAGAGATGACAGAGATTTTGAAAGCATTGAGTGCACACTTTGAACATTGAGTGAATGTTACAGATGAACGTTATGTATTCAACATGAGAGTTCAGAGCGAAAAAGAGACTAATGAATGATAAGTCACGGCAGTAACGCAGCTAGCAGAATCATGTGAATTTGGGCAGCTAAAAGGTGATCTGGTTAAACATAGATTGGTCTTAGGCTTGAGAGACCCCTCAGCGAGAGCAAGCCTGCTGAAAGATGAGAAACTGACGCTAAAGAAGGTGAAAGATGTGTGTCGAAATGCCAGAGTTGATAAATGTTAGCTAGAGTTCCTGTATAGCAGAGCAGACCAACAGATACATTAAGCTGAGAGACAGCCCAAACTGAAAGAGTGGAGCAATTGCAGACAAAGGGCAGGATGCAAATACTGCAGCAGACAGCATGGACAGCAAAAGAAGGACTGCCCAGCATGGGGGAAGCAGGGTTTTAACTGCAAGAAGCAAAATCATTTCATACTCAAGTGCTTGGCCAGAAAAAGCAAAAACAAGCCTATACAAATGCCCACTGGAGAGATATCAGCTAGTCTGGTGAGGAACTATACACGATACAACAGATTGGTTCTTTCAAGCCTACAGGTGATAAATGGTTTGCGATTGTTACAATAATGACCATAGAGGGAGAGTACCAAGCAAACAAGAAATGTCAGAGTGACACTGATGGATCATGCAGCGTAATGACCTTCATGAAGCGAAGTGGCTCAACATGGCAATTGAAAAATTAAACTTTCAAAAGTAAGGTTGAGGCTAGATGATGGCTCGATACTCATACCAAGAGGACAAAGTAGACTGATGGCCCAATGCAATGGCAAAAAAGAAAATCTCGAGTTCCAGAGCATTGATAGGTTGCAATGGCCACTCATCTCAGCTGGAGCAAGACTAAGGCCAGAATTTTCCGGCTGAGTTGGCGTTGGGCGTCATGATGGGCGGGGGTGGGTGTGGGGGGAGCAACATGGTGAGAAGGCCAAAAATCGGTCTCACGTTGTGGTGAAACCTGTTTGCGATCGTCCATCAATGATGGGCTCTGTTTCACACTGTCACAAGCCGGGAATATCATTTTAATACATTTGCATCTAATTATAAGCCCTGCTCATGGGAATCATCCCCCCATGTCAAATTTACCATCCACATTGGCGTGACTTCAGAGTGGCATGCTTTACAGCCACCTTTAAAAGGCATGCACCTGGCTATCTGAACTTCAAGGGGATCCCGCACACAACCTTGCACAGCACTCGCAAGCATCACCTGTAGGACCTTAAGGAAGAGGTGTATAGGTAAGCCACTTTCAGTGTGGTGCCGGGCAAGGGCTCCAGTGCGGATCAGACTGGGGTGGGGGGGGTGTGTAGGGCAGTGGGGGGATGCAAGGTGGCACAGACAGACTGAAGGAAACATGCAAGTACATTCCTGGGAGGGTTGGGGGTGTGGGGTCAAGGGAAGCATCAACGCACTTGGAAAAACTCGTCAAAAAAGTGAGCATTCTTCAGCAGCTGAGACGGTTCACCAGCAGCTCCATTGACTCGCTTGGAGTTGGGCCTCTGAAACATTTCTGCCCACTCAAGCAATGCAAAAGCCTGAAAGTGTCACCAAATGCTCCAGAACATTTCACCCCTCGGGCAGCAGAACAATTGGCCAACTGGGCAAGTTGTACCACCCCCCTGTGAAAGCCATGGTGCACTCACTGGTGGAGGTGCTTACGGCCCCTTGCAATGTCTTTATTAAGGTGTGGACCAGTATCCCTCATGGTTCAAGCTAACAGTGCAGCCTTGCAGCGCGGGTTAGGAGAATGCCTGTGTCTGAGCCGAGAGCAGTCCAATGGGCAAAGCTGCTGCCAATCGGCCCAGTGGAGTGGGATGGAGGTGGCTGGGGTTTTGGAAAGCCACTACACACTGGCCATCCAAGTGGTGGCCAGCACTCTCCTGCATGAGTGAAGGGGCCTTCAGGCTTAACCAAGAGATGCTCTTAGTACACCCACGCTAACTCACGCTTCACTCTCTTTTATCCTGAAGGAGGAGAGCAGCAGGATCATGGAGCCTGGTGATTTAGCGGGTGTTCCTCATGGCTTACAGAGACCAGGGAAGAAGGAGAAGGGAGTGGCAGTGGTGCCTGGCTTAGCAAAGGGAGGAGAAAGTCCCTCAAGATGAAGGTGTGCGGCAGGGCCTGCCATGCAAGCAGCTGAATATCCACAGTGAGCCATCGCTCGGAGGCATCGCGCTACACCCAGGGTCTATAGACAGTGCCTGTCATTCCTGCAGATGACGGAGAACCAGTGTCGCCAAAGACTGCGCATGGTGAGGGAACTGGTCGGTCACATATGCCCACCTGCTGCACTATTTACCACCACGGGGACAGGGAAGGCATCCACTGCCAGTGGCTGTGAAAGTGGTCATGCCAGTGGCTGCTTCCAGTGCTCCACAGGTGACCAGTGCAGGATCTCGAAAGCCTCCACGCACAAAGATATCCAGGAGGTCACGGATGCCATCTTTGTGAAGGCACAGAGCTTTGTTCAATTCACCTGAGACCAGGAAAATCAGGAAGCAAGAGCACTAGGATTTGCACAGATCTCAGGTTTTCTACAGGTGCTGGGTGCACTCAACTGCGCTCACACGGTGCTTAGATCATTGTTGAATGCAACAAGCATTCAACTACTTCTCCCTCAAGGGCTTCCACTTTCTGAATGGTCAGCTGGTCTGTGATCCCTGGCATCTTCCAGGGTCCAGAGAGGCTGCAGGGTTGGGTCCTCAGAGACAAGGGCTACTCACAGAGGGTGTGGCTGATGGCACCCATGCAGTGGCCTCACACTGCAGCAGAGCGACGCTATAATGAGGCTCATGCAGCAACCCAGACTTTGGTGGAGCAAATGATAGGCATTTTGAAAATGAGGTTCCAGTGCCTCGACAGGTCGGGTGGAGCACTGCAATACAGAATCCAGAGGCTGTGGCGCATCATCGTCACTCGCTGGGTGCTCCTCAACCTGTGCCGCAGTGGGGTAAGACCCGGCTGAGAAGGAGATGGAGTAGTTGATGAGGTCCTCGATGGCAAGAATGCTGGTCATGAGGACATCGCACTAGCCAGACGAGGCAGGCACGCTCAGGAGGCCCTAATAGCCATAAGATTCATGGGGAATAATAATGAGATGCAGTGAGGGCATCCTCACCTTGCATCTGTGAATATTTTACTCCTGCGTAGCCGAGCTCAGGCTCATGTGATGCAGACAATGCCACTAATAGTCATTAGATTCCAGGAGGGTGATGATGACATGCAGTGAGGGCACTACATAGGTTTTCACATTGCCTCTGAGAATGTCTGACTCTTGTCTGGCTGAGGGCAGCTTGCTTGTGCTCTGTGATCGGGGTCACATCACGGAGACACAGCTGCGCAACTTTAATTGCACCTGATCCTTTGTCAGCTTTGGCATCTGACCCCTTCAGGAACACAGTGTCACCGGACACAGATGCTGAAGAGATGGGAGCCAGCCCCGTCTTAAAGGTGCGGAGAGCACCCAGAGAGAATGAGGGAACTCTGTGATGCCTGCCCACGACATTCTGGCAGCAATGACCAGCACCATCAAGGTGCAGGCATCATTATTGTGTCCAGAGAGTGTGAAACCAGACCATCACTTTGTTCTGAAGGTTATACACTGCACAGGGGAGAGACCCTGGACTGAGAACCCTGCCTTTATCTTGTGCAGGAACCAAGATTTCACATCTGAGCGCCACGAGCACTGCTCATCATAACAAGGAGCCACAGGCAAGGAGACATTTTGGGAATTTATTTACCCTGCCGCATGTACTGTGCAATATCATCAGACCAGGTTGCCTTGTCCCTACTCCTGAACCTGCCTCAGATACAGTGCAGCCTTTGTTCCCCCCAACACACCTCACAGCATGCTGCCCTACCCCGCAACCTGCCTCAGTGCAGCTCTCGCCCTGGCACTGAACTGCCAGCCAACTGAGAAAATACAACTTGCCTTTGTCCTTGCCTGAATGGGAGGCACCTCAGCCTTGAGGTCCAATGAGAGGGTCTCGTGAGCACTACACAACACTGGTGTACACTCAGCTCAGGGCTCGTCTCAAAGTTCAGCTCGCCAGGTGCACGCCTTTTAAATGTTGTTGTGAAACACGTTGACTTGCGATCACCCCAACATGCCAGAATGATCCAGCGTGGGGGGTGGGAGGTGGGGGGGGAGGGGGTGGTGGGTGGTGTGATTCCGATGAGCAAGGTTTATAATGATATGCAGATGTATTAAAATGACATTCCCAACATTGGCCAGCAGGAAACACGACCCGCCAATGATGGGTGGAGTGGACGATAGCAAACTGGTTTCATAACATTGTGAAACCGATTTTTGACCTTCCCATCATATTGTCCACTCACGCCCACCATGATGCTCGATGCTAAAGGGGATGGAAATTTCCGGTTTATGAGTGCAATACATGTGCAGAGACTGAATGGTAGACCAATCAGTTGTCAATGTATGAGAACAGTGAGTATATAGTAGGTAACTTGGGTAACTCGCAGTCACACAGGATCGTGCATGCAAATGTGTCTTTTCTTCACTGGGAAAAAAGGGGATGTTTGTAATCTGTTTTTTTAATATGAAAAAGGGGATGTTTGTATCTTTTCTCTTATATGAAAATGGAAATGTTTGGGTTTTGGAAATACTGTGCTGACTTGCCATAGTTATGTGACTCTGCCATGAGGCACTCTGCCTCTGGGGGCAGACACCCTAACATCAGTTCAATAAAGCCTCTCACAGCTAGATGACAGCTATCCTTATACTTGAAACATACCACCTGCCCTATTTTCTTTTGCGCTATTTTGCCACTACACTTTCTACCTGGCAATAAAAATTAGAATTATCCCTGCTGTTTTCTGTAAGATTTTAGCTTTCTTCATTGTTCCCAGTATCTGAATACAAATAATTATTTCTGTAGATGTGTGGACAGTAAGTGGGAAGCAAATGAACATTTCTATTTCAAATGCCTATCTTTTGCTGCCTGTTTGTACTCTGAACGTTTGGACAACAGTGCAACAAATATATATATTACATTTCTTTGCATGAGATGACAGACAACTATCATTTACCAGTGGTATAGCTGTAAAGTGACTATGACCTGTGGGGAAGCATTTTTTTAATATTCATCCGCAGGGTGTGGGCTGTCACTGCCTAGTCCAGCATTTATTGTCCATCCCTAATTGCCCTTGTTCAAAGGACATTTAAGAGTCAACCACATTGCTGTGGGTCTGGAGTCACATGTAGGCCAGAACAGCTAAGGACAGCAGATTTCCTTCCCTAAAAGACACCAGTGAACCAGATGTTTTTTTTTTACAACAGTCAGCAATGGTTTCATGGTCATCAACAGACTTGCAGTTCCAGATTTTAATTGAATTCAACTTTCACCATCTGCTGTTGTGGGATTCAAACCCAGGTCCCCAGAACAATAGCCAGGGTCTCGAGAAAGCTAACCCAGTGATAATATCACTACGCCACAGCCCCCCCTAGCAGATGGTCACAGATAGTGAAATACAATGTTATGCATTGTGACAGCTGATGTAATTATCTCCATCAATGTCAGCACATACTGAATGTGCATGTATAATACTGAAAGGAGAGGGCTTCATTTAAGGCTTATTTTAATTGTCCCTATACAATCCTTACTGCTATGCCGCAAGTGAACCTGTTCGACTAAAGTGCAGAACCATTTAAAGGAAGACCTTGCATTTGATATAACACCTTTCAAATTCTCAGCATGTCCCAGCTAATGAAAGACTGTTTCGGATGTATTCGTTCTCATTACATAGGAAATATGACAACCAAACTCTGTATAGCAAACTCGCACAAAGTGCAATGTGAGAATGACAGGCAATCTGTTTCAGCAGTGTTGGCTGAGGGATAATTATTAGGACACTGGGAGAACTCGCTTGATTTTTTTTTGAAGTAGTCTCAAGGGATCTTTCATATCCACATGAGGTGGTAATTGTAGTTTCAGTTGAAGCATGTCTCCTCTGAAAGGTGGTGCCTCTGGTATTGCTGCACTCCTGCAGAACAGTACAGGAGCATCTTCCTAGATTTGTGTTCAGATCTCTGGGGTGGGAGCCAAGCTTCTGATTCAGAGGTGAGTAAATGAGAAGATTTTCCATGATTGCTTCAGAAACAACAGTGGCATGCTGATTTCTCTTGTATTTTCTTTTGGTTGTCCAAACAAGTTGGGGATTTACCCAAAAGCTGAAAATCTCAGTTGTGCTCTCTTGAATCGCTTCTTTTTCATTGCTGCAAATGTGGAATGTGGTGATATAGATGGTGAGGTAGTGAACCACCTTCTTAAACCCCTGCAGTCCTTGTGGGGTAGGTGCATTCACAGAGGAAAGAAGGTTTGACTCTGAACCATATAAACAGAAATTATGACAGGTGGCCAAAACCTTGCTCAAAGCAGTAGGTTTTAAACAATGTCTTAAAAGAGTGAATTCCAGAGCCTTGGACCTAGGCAGCTGAGGCACAGATGTCGATGGTGATGTAATGAAAATTGGGAACAAAATTAAAAATACCTGGAAAAACTCAGCAGGTCTGACAGCATCTGCGGAGAGGAGCACAGTTAACATTTCGAGTCCGGATGACTTTTCATCAGGACAGAGGAAAAATAGAAAAGAGGTGAAATATAAGCTGGTTTAAAGGGGGGGGTGGGACAGGTAGAGTTTGATAGAGGGCCAGTGATAGGTGGAGATAACCAAAAGATGTCATGGACAAAAGGACAAAGGTGTTGACGGTGGTGATATTAGCTAAGAAATGTGCTAATGGTGACATTAAGGATAGCAAGCAGGACGAGCAAGGTACAGATAGCCCTAGTGGGGGAGGGGTGGGGGGAAGGGATCGAAATAGGCTAAAAGGTAGAGATAAAACAAAGGATGGAAATACATTTAAAAATAATGGAAATAGGTGGGAAAAGAAAAATCTGTATAAATTATTGGGAAAAGGGGGATCAGAAAGGGGGTGGGGATGGAAGAGAGAGTTCATGATCGAAAGTTGTAATGAAAATTGGGATTGGGCAAGAAGTCAAATTAGAGGAGTCCAGGTATCTCAGAGGTTTGTAGAGACAGAAGAGGTCACAGAAATGGGAGGGACAAGTGGATGTAGGGATTTGAAAATAAGGATGAGTATTTTAAAGTTTAAACTTGATGGATCAGAATCTAATGTCGGTCAGTGAGCACAGGAGCTAAGTGTTAAGAGAGGCATTGTCAATCAATCAATGAGGAGGGATCAGTGGATTGAATGCCAGAAAGGATGAGAAAATGGATGCCAGCAACTATGTACAGTAATCTTACTTCAACTGCATGCAAAAAAATTAATTAATAATCAGAAGTAAAGTTAAGGATTATCAGCACAATACTAACATAATCAATAGTACTGTCGTTCACCAACGTTTCCCAGGCCAGCTGAGCATCCTCTGCACCAGCTACGTATATTGGGTGGCTTTGGAGTATGTGCAGCACTTCCCTTATCTCCCAAGGGACTACCATCGATGGGGAAGTCCAACGCCGAGTCACTGTGCCAGCGCTGCTGTCTTCAGGCTGCACCAATGTGTCTTTGACAACCGGGATCTTTGCAAGTCAGCAAAGGTTCTGGTTTATGAGGCCATTTTGTTGACCACCCTTTACTGCAGCGAAACATGGACTGTCTACCACTGCCACATTAAGATCCTTGAGAACTTCCATCAGCGATGCTTGCATCGAATCCTGGGGATCAAATGGGAGGACCACAGAATCACAGAATCACACAGTGCAGAAGAGGCCCTTCGGCCCATCGAGTCTGCACCAACACATGAGAAAGCCCTGACCTACCTACCTAATCCCATTTACCAGCACTTGGCCCATAGTCTTGAATGTTATGTGAGCGTCATCCATGAAGCTGCATCTATCAGCATTGAAGCCCTGCTCCGGCAGAACTTAATGCAAACAAATGTAAGGCATTCTTAAGATTTTCACATTGTTATGATCTCAGTTGATAGTACTGGACAAGTCAGATCCCAGAGAGAAACCTGGCTTGATAGAGCCTAACTTTTTTTAAATACAAGGAATAAAATAGTTATCTAAACAAGAAAAATAAACTATGTTACACAAAGAAAAAGATTGGAAAGATCTCAATACAAACACAAGATAACAATTCAAATTCCCACTATTCCTTTATACCAGCAATGCCCTTATACATACATAAACCAGAAAGAGTTACCACAAGCTTGACACAAAGTCTCCTCGCTTGGGGCTGGCACAGTTGCAAAAGGTTTTCTTCCCAAGATTCCTGAGCATTCACTTAATGCTCCTCACCCAACTCATATCTTTCCCCAAGGCACCCAAAAAATGCAATCTAAGCTCACTGTTTCTTCAACTACAGAGCAAACAAAAGGAGTTCCCTAGACTCAGTCTTCTAGTAGCACCTCTGCTAAGCCGATCACTTTACCAAGTCCCATTACTGACTATTTAGTTAGCTACTGATGCAACAACCTTGTAGTTTTTCTTACCAGAGTGCTTAAAATTCCTGTCCTCTCTCCAACACATGCTGATCTCTCCTTTTTTTAATTGTGTCTTTTTCTACTTTGTGTTTTTTTCCCCAGAATCACTAAACTTTTTAACTCCTTTTAACTCATCTCTGTAACTTCAGAGTTTCTAAAACCTCATTAAAATGTATATATACAAACAAACTCAAAAGAACTAAGACCTTTTAGCCACAAGACTATCCAGACTCCCAGGCACCAAGACACACAAACAACCTAAGTGAAACTGAAACCTTTTTACCTTTCTGAACTATATAAATGTTACGGCACAGAGTAGGTGAAATCTCTCCCTGGAAAAACTGCAGATGTTGGCTTAATTGGAACTTTAAAGCCAGAGCGAGGTAACTTTTTATTAGGTGACGATATAAAGGGAGCTAAGTCAGGTAACTAAAACTGGAATGTCGATCAGTCATGATCTAACTGAATGGCGGAGTAGGTTCACGGGGCTGGCATAAGCGTGGGTCCAGATGGTACAACTTTAGCTGTCATCTCTGACAGTCCTTCTCTGCCTCTGCTTAACCTGGACGTGGTTGAGGAGCACTAAGAGATATTTAAAATGTGATGAACACTCTGGCAGCAGAGAGCCTGTGGTACAGCAGCTTCTGAATTCCAACATGTGAGAACCTGCCTCAGTTTCTCACCAGTAGATCACCCGTATGATATGTGACGATTGGAAATTTTGTGCCCACTGCAGGACATTCCCCGCAACAATCAACCAATCAATGGCCCTGAAAATAATGAACACAAAAGGTTATGCACAAGATAAATGCAACAGTGCGCTACAAACTGAAAACTGCTGTAGCAATTCCAGGACAGCCAGAAACTTGGCAGAAATGCCAGACTGAACAAATTGATGGCAACTAACACTCAATTCCTGGTGGCATTAACATTTACACTGACAGCAATTTCTAAAGCACTACTTGAAACATACACCCCATGCTGACTGACAGGTTTTGACAAAACTTAAATACATTGAACCATAGGCAAAGAGATTGTAAACTAATTTGTGTACTAATTCTTGCTGTTGGCTTCAGTCTCTTGAATTATTCATCGCTATCCCCTTAGCATTCAGTTCTTTTTTTGAGCTAAGTTTCAATTTGCTTTCTCCGCTAGGCATTCAAACTGCTATTATGTACAATGGGTTTTATATCTGCAATTAGTTATATCAGATCAGTGGTTCCCTTTCTTAAATATCAGTAGGCTCTTTGATATTTAAAATTGCTTTTTAAATACTTAAGTTAATGATTTAAATGGGACAGTGGCCATATAAAGCATGGATGCAATAAAACAGAACTCACAATTTTTTTTAAAATCATGGCTAAATCAATAGAAACTTATTTATTCATGATAATTAGCACTGCCTTCAAGCAAAATTAAATAGACGAATACTAATTTCACAATTACTCAGATATGTTTCAATTATTAAGAAGTGCCAGGCAGATTGTGCAATGCTGAACTGGATGAGAACAAAAGGAAACTAGAAAGGTCAGATTTCTTTGCATATTTGATACACTGAAAGCAATAATGTTATCAAGCGAAAAACCCATGCCAATAGCTGGCTCTGATTAAGGTGGAATTTTGAAAGAAAAG
This sequence comes from Carcharodon carcharias, assembly GCF_017639515.1. Classification (NCBI taxonomy): domain Eukaryota; kingdom Metazoa; phylum Chordata; class Chondrichthyes; order Lamniformes; family Lamnidae; genus Carcharodon; species Carcharodon carcharias. The sequence goes on along the minus strand of NC_054484.1, from coordinate 105,091,038 downwards.
GCTGAGTGAGGTGAAACTTCTAATCGAAATTGTAATTGGAACACCATTAGTACAAGCACTACACAAGAAGTTGGAACCTTCCCAAGTGACATGTCCAATATTTCATTTTATTGATAGTTCGGTCACTGACCACCATTACAATCACATTATTCTAACTGAGGTTTCAGCTGATCGTATATAATCAAATCACCTTGAGTATATGGGGAATGGAATTGCTCTTACTGATAAGTGTTCCTGAAAAATTATTCATGGGAAGAACTTATCCTCCTGCCCCATGTTATGTATTTCATTTTACAAAATAATTTGATCCCAAGTAGAGCACTTTGGCCAATTGTGGACACCACCACTCTTTAGGATGAACATGAAGACTTTGGAGACAAGAGAGTTACGAGAACTGTTCTGGGGTGAGGGATTAGCTGGACAGACAGGAGAAGTTGAGGTGGTTGTCCTTAGTACAGAAAAGGCGAAGAGGAGATTTGATAGGGGTAGTTAAAATCATGAAGGATTCAGATAGAATAATTAAATAGAAACTGCTTCCAGAGTCTGAGAATCAATACCGAGAGGGCACAGATTTAAGGTGCTTGGGAACAGAGCAAGAGGTGACATGAAGAAAAGCTTTTCACACAATGAGTGGTTAGATTTGGAAAGCACTGCCTGATAGGGTGGTGGGACTGATTTAATAATAGCTTTCAAAGAGGAAATGGGATAAGTACTTGAAGGAGGAAAAGGAGGGAAAGTGGGAGGCTAGTAGGACTAATGGGATTCTTCTTTGGAAGACCCAATACAGACTTGCTGTTCTATTCTATGATTCAATGCAGGCACCATAAGCATTTTCTTATTATATAGAAATTCTATAAAATACAAAGTGCTATAGATGCTGAAAATCCAGAAAACATAGCAGATACTCAGGAGGTCGGAAGACGTCTGTCAAGAGGACACAAATCAGTTGATGCTTTAGTATAGACCCTCCCTGAGAACTGAATGATATCCCATTATGTAGAATATTCTCAGCAGTAAAAGAGAGATGAGGAGGGATATTATTTCACACTCAGCATATAAACTCACATCCAAAAAGGAAAACTTCTTGTTCTGACTGGTGACACCACTTTAGTTTTTGTACTTCTTTTTAAAAAATTGAAGGCTTGGGGGAAAACAAAGAATGAAAGGAAGATGGACAAAAAGGTCAAAAAGGCAATGGCAGCAAGAGAGCCTGATCAGCTGCTGTGAATTAAGGCTAATAGTTCAGTGGCTATCACCCTTGCATCTTGAGATACATGATTGAAGGTTCACAGCCCAATGTGGAGACTGGAATACAAAAAGCCAGGCTGACGTTTCAGCACAAGACGGAGCATATACAGTTTTTTGGATGATATGTTAAACTGAGGCCTTCTCTGCTTTCTTGACTGACCATGTAACCGATGCCATGGCACTGTATCAGGAAGATCAGGGGAGTGTGTTGGCTAATATTTATTCCTCAGCCAATTATATAAATAAAAGTCTTACTTTGTAGGCATAAGAAAACTGGTTTTTAATAACAAAGAACAAAGAAAATTATAGCACAGGAACAGGCCCTTCGGCCCTCCAAGCCTGCGCCAATCATATTGCCCATCAAACTAAAACATTTTGGACTTCCAGGGTCCGTATCCCTCTATTCCCATCCTATTCATGTATTTGTTAAGCTGCCTCTTAAACATCACTATCGTACCTAGTTCCACCCCCTACTCTGGCAGCGAATTCCAGACACCCACTACCCTCTGCGTAAAAAACTTGCCCCGTACATCTCCTCTATAGTTTTCTCCTCTCACCTTAAATCTATGTCCCCTAGTAATTGACTATTCCACCCTGGGAAAAAGCTTCTGACTATCTACTCTGTCCATGCCACTCATAATTTTGTAAACTTCTATCAAGTCGCCCCTCAATCTCCTTCGCTCTAGTGAGAACAATCCAAGTTTCTCCAACCTCTCCTCATAGCTAATAACCTCCAGACCAGGCAGCATCCTGGTAAACCTCCTCTGCACCCTCTCCAATGCCTCCATATCCTTCTGGTAATGTGGTGACCAGAATTGCATGCAATATTCCAAGTGTGGGCTAACCAAGGTTCTATACAGCTGCAGCATGACTTTCCAGCTTTTATACTCAATACCCCTGCCAATGAAGGCAAGCATGCCAAATGCCTTCCTGACTACCTTATCCACCTGCATTGCCACTTTCAGTGACCTGTGGACCTGTAAACCCAGATTCCTCTGCCTATCGATGCACTTAAGGGTTCTGCCATTTACTGTATAATTCCTACCTGTATTAAACCTTCCAAAATGCATTACCTCGCATTTGTACAGATTAAACCCCATCTGCCATTTCTCCGCCCAAGTCTCCAACCGATCTGTATCCCGTTGTATCCTTTGACAATCCTCTTCACTATCTGCAACTCCTCCAACCTTAGTGTCGTCTGCAAAATTATTAATTAGCCCAGTTACATTTTCCTCCAAATCATGTACGAATACTACAAACAGCAAAGGTCACAGCACTGATCCCTGTGGAACTCCACTAGTCACAGCTCTCCATTCAGAAAAGCACCCTTCCACTGCTACTCTCTGTCTTCTATGACCAAGCTAATTCTGTATTCATCTTGCGAGCTCACCTCTGATCCCATGTGACTTTACCTTTTGTACCAGTCTGCCATGAGGGAGCTTGTCAAAGGCCTTACTGAAATCCATGTAGATAACATCCACTGCCCTTCCATCATCAATCGTCTTGAAAAACTCAATTAAGTTAGTGAGACACAACCTCCCATTCACAAAACCATGCTGCCTCTCACTAATACGTCCATTTGCTTCCAAATGGTAGTAAATCCTGTCACGAAGAATCTTCTCCAATAATTTCCCTACCACTGATGTAAGGCTCTCCGGCCTGTTATTTCCTGGATTTTCCCTGCTACCCTTCTTAAACAATGGAACAACATTGGCCATTCTCCAGTCCTCTGGGACCTCACCTGTAGCCAGTGAGGATACAAAGATTTCTGTCAAGGCCCCAGCAATCTCCTCCCTTGCCTCCCTCAGTACTCTGGGGTAGATCCCATCTGGCCCTGGGGACTTATCCACCTTAATATTCTTCAAGATACCTAACACCTCCTCTTTTTTGATCTCAACATGATCCAGGCTATCTACACACTCTTCCCTAGACAAATCGACCGCTAAGTCCTTCTCTTTGGTGAATACTGATGAGAAGTATTCATTTAGTATCTCTCCCATTTCTTCTGGCTCCACACACAGATTCCCACCTCTGTCCCTGAGTGGGCCCACCCTTTCCCTGGCAACCCTCTTGCTTTTTACAAATGTATAAAAGGCCTTGGGATTTTCCTTAATCCTGGTTGCCAGTGACTTTTCATGACCCCTTTTAGCCCTCCTGACTCCTTGCTTAAGTTTCTTCCTACTTTCTTTATATTCTCCACAGGATTCATCTGTACCCAGCCTTCTAGCCCTTATGAATGATTCCCTTTTCTTTTTCACTAATCTCACAATATCCTTCGTTATCCAAGGTTCCTGAAACTTGCCATGCTTATCCTTCATCCTAGCAGGAACATGCCGGTCCTGAATTCTTATCAACTGACGTTTGAAAGCCCCCCACATGTCAGTTGTTAATTTGCCCTCAAACATCCACCTTCAGTCTAGATTCCTCAGTTCCTGCCTAATATTGTTATAATTAGCCTTCCCCCAATTAAACACCTTAACCCGAGGACTCCTGTTATCCTTATCCACCAGTACCTTGAAACTTACTGAATTATGGTCACTTTTCCCAAAATATCTCTCCTACTGAAACTTCGACCACCTGGCCGGGTTTATTCCCTAATACCAGATCCAGGATTGCCCCTTCCCTAGTTGGACTATCTACATATTGTCTCAGGAAGCCCTCCTGGATGCACCTTACAAATTCTGCACCATCCAAACCCCTAGCACTAAGTGATTCCCCATATAGGGAAAGATAAAATCACCCACCACAACAACCCTATTGCTTTTACATCTTTCCAAAATCTGCCAACATAACTGTTCCTCAATTTCCCGCTGGCAATTGGGAGGCCAATAGTGAACCCCCAACACTGTGACTGCACCCTTCCTATTCTGGAGCTCTACCCATATTGCCTCGCTGCATGAGCCCACCGAGGTGTCCTCCTGTCGTACAGCTGTGATATTCCCCTTAACCAGCAGTGCAACTCCCCCATCTCTTCTACATCCCTCTCTATCCTGCCTGAAACATCTAAATTCTGTCCATCCTTCAACCAAGTCTCTGTAATAGCAATAACATCATAGTCCCAAGTACTAATCCAAGCTCTAAGCTCATCCGCCTTGCCTGTTATCCTTCTCACATTGAAACAAATGCATTTCAGACCCCCAGTCCCATTGTGTTCAGTAATTTCTCCCTGCCTGCCCTTCCTCTTAGTCCTACTGGCCATATTCACTTGTTCCCGGTCATTTATTTCACCTGCTGACCTATTGCTCTGGTTCCCAATGACTAGATTTTGGATGATGGGGCAATATTGACTTGGTGGAAGAGTGTAAAATGGGTGATAGGGAATTGGCAGCCCGTTTTACATCATTCAGCAGTTTTATTTCCAATGGGAGAGATGTAAAACAAGCTGCCGATTCACTGTCACTCATTTTACATGATTGTACATTGTATCCAAACATTGGGGAATTCATCGATTTGACTACAATTCCAGGAGCACTGACCAGTGAATTACAAGTCATGCAGATAATTGTAAAGAATTTATTGAAGAATGCTTTCTGAAACTTGGCTTTATAACATGGTTTTACATGGCTAGTCATGACATGATTACTTATACATTGTTTCAGTGAAAGCCATTCACATACCTGCTGCATTCTGCCCAAGAGCTGGGATAGCCATAAGGGGCCAATGACAGCTCGGCCCTGTGGACCCCAATTGAACCCCCAATGCCTGTACTTTGGGAAACCCAGCAGTGCAATGGAAATAGCCAACAATGTCACACTTCAACTGCTGTCACTGTTGTGAGAAGGGAGACAGAGGAGTAGGCCTTGCTAAATGATACATTTCTCACCTACTAAAAAAGCTGTGGAAAGCAAATTGGTTGATACTCCAGATGTGTTTGGCCTAGCCTGAAAGAAGCAGAAGACATAAATTTGAAGGGCATGGTTCCCTTGCTTCCTAATAGATGTACTATCCCTTTGATGGAGATTGTCTGCAGATCTCCCCGAAACATATGTAATTGACTCTTTTGTGAACCTGGCCCTGCAGATCCAATTATTCTCCATCAGGTCCAGGTGGTGCCATGGCCTTTACATGATAGTTTCTGCTTTAATGACAGGGTGCAGCCAGTCTCCCTGGGGTGCCTTATGGTCTACCTTATTTATTCCTCATCACCTTCTTACAATAAATGCAATGAATCACTGCAAGGAATCTCAATAACTTGATGATGTTGCGGCCTCTGCTCTTGACCATCAGACGTGGAATGTGGCATTGCACAGGCTGCCCCCATGCTGCAGTGAAGGCTGGCAGTGCCAGCTGTGGGAAGCTCTAAAAGGTGAAGTTGGCAATCGATGTTAAAACAGTGAAAGTGCCCTCTCAGAGAAGAGGCGCTTTGAACAAGACCTGGCTATGGCTGGAGCTCTCCACTTTCACTGATCAAAGCCTTCACAGGCTGTCGGCTTTACTGAAGAAGCTCTTCCAACTGTGCACCCACTTTGGTGGCCCTGGTGAGGTACAAACACAGCATGGAAGCTGTTTCCTGTTGGGAAAGAAAGAATTTGAGGTTAAAATTCTCTTGATTGCCTTTCTGATCACTTCATTTGCTTATTGCCAGACCTATGGGGATTGCTAGCAGGTCTCAGACCTGCCCCAGTAGCACTGTTGGTGTACCCTCACCACACACCAACTGCAGCAATTCAGGAAGGTGACCCACCACCATCTTCACAAGGGCAATTAGGGATGGGAAATACATGTTTGCCTAGTCAGCGATGCCCACATCCCATGAATAATAAAGAAGGATCTGGAGTTAAATGAAATGTCTTCCAAAACTTTAGCCTGTTACACTCCCAGTGCAGACCAATAATCTAAAAGAAGCACACTTCCCAAATGACTGCAACAGAAGAAGTCGATGGACAGAATTCTATTTCTTTGTAAGTATCACAATAACAGTCAAACCAAAATCAACATAAATAATGCATGAATTAACAGGCAAATTGTATTCAATAGAAACCATGGGCAGGATTTTTTTTCTCAGCATTGGCCAGGTGGCCTTTGGCTTTTTGAGGAAGCCTCATCCAGGGGCCGGATGAGGTTTCCAATATTAATTTTAAAAAATAGAAATAATTGGGCAGAATTTTTATAATCTACGTGTTTAGGTGAGTGAGGCCCATGTGTGGACATTTTTTTCTGCATTTTAAAATCTTTATTTGATGGTTTTAAAATCTTCAGTTCCCTGAGGTAGCTCTCTGCCTTCATTGTGCAGCCCCACCACCCTCCCACCCCACCCTTGCCCGCGCCTGTGTCAGTCCCCGCCCTCCTCCTGCCCCCACCCCAGCAGCGCCGGGCCTTTCAGTGCGCCTTTCACGATGACTGGCCGTTAATTGACCAGCCGGCGGGAATCACGGGGGATGGGTCACTTCCCAGCTGCTCCTGGGCCCATTCGACAAGCTCAAAATTCTGCCCCATAAATTGCACTTTAAAAAGCTGATACAACAAACGTGGATCTCACACATTTCTTAAGTAGTCCCTTGAGTACAAATGGTATTAATCTCAGCCAGAATCCCTCCAAACTGTCTTCCCCAAGTAGAGTTTCAATTCCTTTATCCGTGCAGGAGTTAGGCACCAAGTCCCGTCCAACAGTAGCTTTACTCCACCCAAATTTTACTGTTACAATTTCTACCAAGAGGCACAGTTGTCCAGATCCCTCTCAGCTCTGGTCCTGGGGCCAGCCATTTAGGCCTTCTTTTCCTGCTGTGCCATGACTAGCTTCCTTGGCTTTCTCAATCACACATAGTTCTCCACAGCTTGGCTGTACTGTTCTGACCACTTGCTGAAATTTGATCTTTTAGCTTTGTAAGTTCCATAACCAGCTTCTGTTTCCCCAGCAACCAAATACTATAGGCTGTTTTTTCAGAAGCCTGATATCACTGCCAGTAATCCAGGTTTACACCCCCACTCTTTTTCCAGAAACCTGGAGTTTTGATTTCTTTTTCAGTCAGGGACTATGTCCAAAAATACAGGCTTCGAAACCACAGCGAGTGCAGACAATAGCTTGAAAACTATGGATTTTATCACACCTCACCAAAAGCCCTGACAACCCCCTTTAACCAGAAAGGTTGTTCTGCCTTTGCAGTTTTCTGATTAAAAGCCTGACTCTAGTGTCAGCTGCAATATAACCGACTATCTCCACTCCATCAAATACCAAGACCACCGGCCTAAGTACTGAGTCTTGTTGAATTCAAATGAATTCAATTGCTGCAACAGCAACAATATAAAAGATTGCTAAAATGCTTAAATTATTTTCAGTGCCCACACACTTGTCTTGTGTATGGCACTCATTGGGGATTAAGTTTAGCTTAACATAATACCTTTTTTTTTCTATATACTGGGTTAGAATCCTGAAACCCCCTTCCTAACAGCACTGTGGGTGTACCTACACCTCATGGACTGCAGCAGTTCACGAAGGCAGCTCACCACCACCTTCTCAAGGGAGCAATTAGAGATGGGCAATAAATGCTGGCCCAACCAGCGATGCCCACATCCCATGAATGAATCACAAAACAAAGATTACCATCTATATATTATATGCATACAGTATACCAAGATCTTCCATCCCCTTATGGTCATGTGACAATGACAAACAACAGAATTTTGAAATCACTAACCTTTCTGTGGATATAAAAGACTTGTTTGTATTTTGCACTGCAAAGCAGAATTTTCACAAGTAAGACACTTGAAACACAATGGCGATTCATTTAAAATCAACCTCTGTGAATTGTTCATGCAGTAAGAAACCCATCAAACTTCACTGCCGGTTTTGCCAGATAATCCACAAATAAAATTCATGCGTTTATGAAATAGGAAATAATTTGAAATTCAGGTCAGTAAATTTTCTGCATTAAAGTTCCATTATGTATGAACTGAAAAGAAAGTGTTTAAAGATCGACTTCATTTCTCAGCAGTGAAGGATTCTGACAGGATCACTGGCATTTAAGGATGCTGCCCTTGAGGTGCTTATACCAGAAATGAAATAAAAGGAAAGGATTTTCCCAGCTTGCGCTCAAGGGCTCCCTGCCCGGGCATTTTAAATGGCTGGTGGGGTATAGCCAATGAGGTGATTGCTGTCTGTCCATTGTGTTCAGCCTTAGGGAAGGACATAACTCAAGTTTCTCACATGGGACTCTTGAGCTACCTACTCAGGGGAGAGTAGCTGAGGTAGTCTTCTGGTGTCTGCCTCATTTTTTTATCCTAGGAGTGACTTCTTACAGGTGGACTGCAAACAAGACTAAAGGCCCCACTTTCTCTTTATAATGTTGGAGGCTGCAGGAGGGGTGATCTTACTCAGCAGATGTCATTGCAGCATTCAAAGCCGGTGTCTGAACCCTGCTGACCAAAATTGTCTGGAAAGGACATCAAACCCAATCGTTCTGAAGCAGAGATGTGAATGCTACTACTTAACCAAACATTCACTCACCCCTACACAGTAAGAATCTGACTGCAAATGTCGAAGCAAAGGTTCTTTTGAAAGTGCAGAGACACTATTACCCAGCATAGTCCTGCAGTAACATTCTGTTCCAAGCATACATGATGCAAAATGTGTCCTCAGAACATTTCACTCTTTGCATTGCTCATCTTTCTAAAACTATCATTTACTCTTAAAGTCCTTTGAGCACAAGACCATATACACAACACGTATAGGACACAGGTTACATGCTGAACTCTTGCCACACATCAAATTATTATTACTGCATCACACAGCAAATTCTAGCAGTGTGATATATGTTCTGTAACAAACAGGATGAGTTTCAGGATCCAGCTGTGTGATGAAATTGGGCAACAATGTCATTCTGCTTTGAGTAAAGAGATTAAAGTGCCTTTCTCGCTAAAATACCGCATCAGTTTCTCATCTGATATTCCTATGGACAGAAAATTTCTTTTAAAATTCATTCACGGGGTGTGGGCTTCGCTGGCTGGGCCAGCATTTATTGCCCATCCCTAGTTGCCCTTGAGAAGGTGGGTGTGAGCTGCCTCCTTGAAGCGCTGCAGTCCATGTGGTGTAGGTGCACCCACAGTGCTGTTAGGGTGGGAGTTCCAGGATTTTGACCCAGCGACAGTGAAGGAACGGCGATATATTTCCAAGTCAGGGTGGTGTGTGACTTGGAGGTGAACTTCCAGGTGGTGGTGTTCCCATCTATCTGCTGCCCTTGTCCTTCTAGGTGATAGTGGTCGTGAATTGAAACTGCAAATGATGCCCAAACAAGTGGACAAAGAGGAAGGGAACAACAGCTGAAGGGATGGCTGCCACTAAGTCACCCCTGTAGTGAAACCTGGCTGCAGGTGTTGTTACAACAGATGGCACAGCTCTGCTACTGCCTATGTGCTGTCCAGGAACCCGTGGAAGCTGTACTCCTCGGTTATTGTCAGGTAGATAAACCAGGGCCTGCCAATGCTCTAAGTGTGATCAGTCAGTCTCTGATGTCTAGGGTCTTGGTAGAGCACTGGGAGTATCAGTGAGCTTAGTAACCCAGTGACCCAGGTTAATGGTCTGTGGGTGTGAGTTCAATTCCCACCTTAGCAGCTGATGGAATTCATATTCAATTAATAAATCTGGAATATAAAGCTAGTCTTAGTTGTGATGACCATGACATGGGAAAAACCCATCTGGCTAACTATTGCCTTTTAGGGAAGGAAATCTTACACCCTTACCTGGTCTGGCCTACACGTGACTCCAAATCCACAACAATGTGTTGGCTAGCCTCTGAAATGGCCTAGCATGCCACTTGGTTCAAGGGCAGTTAAGGATGGACATCATGCCCACATCCCATGAAGGAATAAAGAAAAAAAATCTCTCCGGCATACCTTCCTTGATTTACATCTTTAAATATGAAAGTTTATAATGCATGCATTTAAGGAAAGTCCACTTTTACTCTTAAATGAATGGACTACAGATTGTGTGAGAACTTAAAGCCAGTGAAAAATGCAGAGCAGGCAATTCATGTAGTAGGGGTAATTTTGACCTTGTGAGAGTGTGCAAAATGGGGCAAAGCAATTCGCCAGCCTGTTTTACAGCTCCAATTAATTTCAACAGAAAAAAGATCAGGAGGCTGCCAAGTTACTATCACTTGTTTTAGACAATCGCATAAGTCCAAAATTACCTTCAATCATGTTTTGTGCAGAGATCTAACAACTTCAGCAAATTATAAATTACTGTCATGCCCGGTAGAGGAATATCATATTGTGGACTTTCAGTCAATACTTATAAAAATTGGAAACTGGGAATCGTAAATCAGAGACTGTATTAACTGTAACCTGCAAAAGTGCACTGTCTTCGCCTGTGTTCAATCTGTGTGTGTGTGTGTGTGTGAGACCAAATATATGACATTGCGTTAATTCATGGTAAATATTTGAGAATAAATAACCTTCCTTATTTTTAAACTCATGAAAGCTTGCTGATGAATTAATTAATCAGAATACACACTCCAAGGATAAGAAACAATACATTTTCTTCCATACAAAACATACTGATTATTTGCAGTAAGAGAGGATATACAGCGGAATCATTCCAGAACTGCACAAAGTGTGGTAGTGGACGTGAAAAATGACATTTTACCTGCCGGCCGCAATGGTGGATTTTTGTGCCGTTTTTGCTCTTCCTGGTGAGTCCTGCTTCATTCATAATGCATTCACAGGAAACACTGGCGGGCAGGCTCACATTTGCCAACCACAGCATGGCCTCAGCACTTCCTTGCTTCGGGCACCATATGTAAAGCACACCAGAGCACAGTCTACATCATGTCTTCAGACTAGGACTGCTCCATCGACAGAGGGCCCTGAAAGCAGAGAAGATGGCAGCCCCCAAATTTAGTGTTGACCCCTCTCAGGTGCCTGCTGGACTCAATGGAAGGCTGCCGTGATATCCTCTACCTCTCCGCTCTCGCCACAGGAAGCCCTGCAGAGTCAGCAATCCGGCCTAGGAGCTGGTGGCAGCACCAGTCAGCATCATCGGAGTACCGAGAAGGTCAGCCATCCAGTGCAGGGAGAGGATGAATGTTCTCATCTGTTCCACCAGGGTAAGTCAATGACCTCATCACTGTCAACTCACACACTCACAAGCCTGTCATCCATCCACGGGGATCTCACACCTCAAGGGACAACACCACTAGCTCTCACACACACCCTCACATCTCCATCAGGCTCATATCCTCTGGAGCTCGTGTCCTCATCCTGTCCATGTCTCCACTCACTACACAAACTTTCCACGCAGTGCCATGTGTCCTGCTCAAGTGTCCTGCTTACAGACTTGGTTCAAACTTGGACAAATGAGCTCAGTTAAGTTGACAGTGACTGCCTTTGACATCAAGGCAGCATTTGACTGAGCGTGGCATCTAGGAGCCCCAGCAAAACTGCAGTCAATGGGAATCAGGGGGAAATCTCCCCACTGGCTAGAGTCATGCCTCGCACAAAGGGAAATGTTTGTGGTTGTTGGAGGTCAATCATCTCAGTTTCACGACACCACTCCAGGAGTTCCATAGGGTAGTGTCCTTGGCCCAGCCATTTTCAGCTGTTTCATCAATGACTTTCCTTCCATCATAAGGTCAGAAGTGGGTATGTTCGCTTGATGATTGCACAATGTTCAGCACCAATCACGGCTCCTCAGATACTGAAGAAGTCCATGTCCAAATGCAGCAAGAACCGGACAACATCCAGGCTTTGGCTGCCCAGCAGCAAATAACATTCACACCACACAAATGCCAGGCAATAACCATCCCCAACAAGAGAAACTCTAACAATCGCCGCTTGATATTCAGCCCCCACTAACAACATCCTGGGGGTTACCCTTGACCAGAAGCTGAACTGGACTAGCCATATAAATACTATAGTTACAAGAGCAGGTCAGGGGCTAGGAATCTTGGGGCAAGCAACTCACCTCCTAACTTCCCAAAGCCTGTCCACCATCCCTAAGGCACTGGTCAGGAGTGTGCTGGAATACTCCCCACTTGCCTGGATGAGTGCAGCTCCAACAACACTCAACAAGCTTGACACCATCCAGGACAAAGCAGCCCACTTGATTAGTATCCCATCCACAAACATTCACTCCCTCCATCACCAATGCACAGTAACAGCAGTGTGTACCATCTACACTGTTGGAATTCACTAAGGGTTCTCAGGCAGCACCATACAAACCCACGACTGCTACCGTTGAGAAGGAAAAGGGCAGCAGATAGATGGGAACACCATCACCTGGATGTTCCCCCCAAGTAACTCACCATCCTGACTTGGAAATATATCACTGTTCATTCACTGCTGCTGGATCAAAATCCTGGAACTCTCAACCTAACAGCACAGTGGGTGTACCTGCACCACATGGACTGCTACGGTTCAAGAAGGCAGCTCACCACCACCTTCTCAAGGGCAACTAGGGAAGGGCAATAAATGCTGGACCAGCCAGTGAAGCCCACATCCTGTGAATGAATAAAAGAAACCTTCCCCATCTGTTTTCACGCTGGTGAACATTGGATCACAACAGCAGGGGGAGGTCCCAGACCGGGGGTGGAGTGGCCTACATTGGACCCCTCACTCCCTTTGAGGAGTGTGCCATAGCAATGACTGGTGAGGATGTGGACCCTGCCAGCAGTGACAGTGAGGTCGGCGGCGAACACTCACATGGGAGATCCCGCACCACATCATCCCTCTCTCAACACAACTATGTGTGCTCTCTCTCCTGCTTTTGACCCTACTGCTCATGCACTAATTATCTCTACTTTGGTTCACAGGGAGCTCTGCCAAGCGACCGACACCCTCAGCCAGCCAGTCCCTCAGCTCCATCCACGTCCTCATCTCCAGCCAAGAGGACACCTCCTCCATTGACGAGGTGGAAATAAGCAGCCTGGAAGACCCAACACAGCGCTTACCCACACCCTCCACCAGCGCAGAGACACGCACCTCGGTGGGACCTAGATCTAGAGCAGGCTCGGGTTCACAAACTGGTGGTCACCACATGGACACATGTCCACAGCAGGAGGAGGCAGGTTCAGCCGGGCTCCCCGGCACTCGGAGGGCTGCTGGGGAAGAGGCATCTGTGAGGGTCTGGGTCAGATGACAAATCTCTAAATAAGGCCTTCCAGCTCATTGTGCAGAATCAGCAGAAGGCAGGGGAACATCATGTAGAGCCATTGGAAGCCCTCAACAGAGTGGTACGCAAGTCAGAGGAGTGTATCCACCTGCTCTCTGAAGGGCTACCCAGATGTACGCATCTGGAGGTCTCCATGGGAAGAATGGCTGTCACCATGGAAACCCTGATGCAGCAGAACACGGAGATGCATGCAGACCTGTACTCCATCACGGTAGCAATGGGTGAGTTCCAGCAGTGGCAATGCGAGAGGGAAACGGGGCACCTCGATGTCCCTTCAGGTGCTCCTTCCCCTCAGGCAGTCAGGCTAGGGCCCTTGGGCACCCGAAGGGAGGAGGATTGGCCGCTGGAGAACCCTGGCAATCCACTTAGGAATCTCAGAGGCTGCCCTCTCCCTCCGAGTCCCCTTTGCCTGTGACCTCTTCAACGTCATCCTCAGTCACTGCAAGAGGGAGCATTGGCCCACAGGAGGACAGTGGAAGCAAGCCAGGGCCCTCAAGGCCTTGGATTTCCAGAGGCTGGATGCCAAAGTCATCAGCGGCAACAGGGCCAACCATTGCACAGGCTGTCTCCACCCCTGCTGCAGATGTCAGTGGTAGGCCTCGAAAAATTAAGAAATTCTGATCATAGTGGTTGTATGACTGAACACTTTGCCACTTAATAATCTGAAAATATATTCATTTTCACTGAATAATGTGTAATGTTGTCTTTCATCTTCATTGACAGGCTGGTCCACCCACTGTATCCCCCCTCCCCCCCTTGCAGTTCAGCTGCTCACAGGTGGACCACAAGTCTGGAGGGAGAAGTGTGTGTGTGTGGGTGTGTGTGTGTGTGTGTGTGTGCACGCGTGCATGCCTTTTGGAGCCTGGTACGAGCACTCTCCCACACATGAGGAACCTTCAGCCTCACACTCACCTCACTGTCCTGAGCATTTTCAATGCTGCCTCCTGGGTTCTCTTTCAGTTGTCCGTCTGAGCTGACCCGCATCTCCACGCAACAACTGATAGCACTCCCATGCAGCACCTGTCCCCGTCCAACACAAGGCTCCATTCACTTTCGATTTTGATAACCATGTTCGAGGTCAAGTGTACTGTCACCCATGCCCTTCCCCCCATCACTGTGGACCCCCCCGGCATCATCTTCTACCTCCCTTCTGCCAACTACCAACCAGAGCCCTTGTCGTTCCGGCATGTCCAGGTGAAGGTGCATGTTCCCTATCTTCCCGAGAATCCCACCCCCATCCGCATTGACATCCCCGACCTTCTCCTTCCCACCCGCAGGGTCAATGTCTGCCATGAGTCCCCACCAACCACCTTCGCCACCTCTCTTACTGCTTCTGACACACCCTCACCGTCCCACCCTATCGGCTCCCTCTGCCCCCTCTTACAATCACCATTCCCTCCTACCACTCCCACCCTCAGTTCACTCCCCAGGAAGCAGTCATTGACTCCACACACCCCTCCCTTCCACTTTCATCTGGACATTTCCGCCCCCCCCACTTACTCCCTCCTCCGCCTTACTTGCTCCTCCACCCTTACTGCCTCCTCTCCCTGGACACCACCACCCCGCTGAACTCCTTCCCCCCTCCAAAGTCCCTCTTCCCCTCGGACACCTTCCACCCTCCGCACTCCTTCGCTTACAACTTCCTCGCGCCAAACACCTACCTGCCCACTTGCTGTATTCTCCCCCATTACACCATCCTGCTCCCGTTCTCCCTCCTCCCCCGCCCCCGACTTCACTGCACCCCCCTCCCCGAAACCTTCATTCCCCTGCCAACCTCAGCCCTCCTGACACCATCGCACCGCACCCCCCCACAACTAACCTCACACACCTCCCCCAGCCCAGGCACACCTTCCTCTCCCTGTCACACCTAAACCTTCTTCTCCCCACCCCACCACTTCACCGGTCATCCATAGCAGCCCATGGCTAAGAATGCGATGTTCCGAAGCAGACCCAAAGCATCAACCGAGACCTCTCGCCTTCCAAGAGCTGCTTTGCAGCAGAGCCATGTCCATGAGAATCCACCCAGCACGCAATGCACTTGTTCCTCCAGGGTCCAGTAGCTGTACGGCTCCAGCATCTTCTGCTCCTTGGATGTCCACGATCTGAGCAAGGCCCTAAAGGTGAGTCCTTCCAGGAGCGAACACAGCCGGACCTCTACTCAGGCAGCGGACTGAGTTTAAAAAAAACATCCAGGAGTGACATCAGAGGAAAGCTGTAGATTCATTGGTTGGTGAGAAGCTGCTGTTATGGAATGTGTTCAAATGGCTTAAGACTAGAAAAAAAGTATCATATATAAAGAAGTAGCCACTTGGATTTCAGCAAGGAACACTAGCAATAAGTAAAGTTAAATCAAGTCAAAGTGAAACAAAGTAAACCAAAGGAAGATAAATTTAGCATAAGTGTAGCAAAGTTAAGTTACTACTAATTTATTCTACTTATTCTGCTTACTATAAGTTTAATAAATAGTCTGCAGAGTTATGGGATGGCAGGTCAGCTCAGCCAAGCGGAGTGTGCATCCTGCAGTACGTGTGAAGTCGTGGACACACCATGTGCCCCTGACAAACACATCTGTAGGAAGTGCCACCAGCTGCCCAAGCTTGAGCTCCAGGTTTCAACACTTGACCGGCGGCTGGAGTCACTATTGTATATCCACAAGGCAGAGGACTTCATAGATAACGTATTTAGGGAGGTGGTCGCACCGCAGGTCAGAAGTGTCCAGCCAGAGAGGGAATGGGTGACTGCCAGGCAGTATAAGAGAACCAGGCAGGTAGTGCAGGAATCCCCCCCCCCGAGTCTATCCTGCTTGCTAAAAAGTTTTCCATTTTGGATGCTGATGAGGGCGATGGTTCCTCAGGGGAGTGCAGCCAGACCCAAGTCTGTGGCATCATGGGCAGCTCAACTGTACAGGGAGGGAGGAAGAACAATGGAAGGGCAACAGTGATAGGGGATTCCACAGTCAGGAGGTCTGACAGGCATTTTTACAGCTGTAAACGTGACTCCAGGCTGGCATGTTTCCTCCCTGGCACCAGAGTCAAGGATGTCACGGAATGGCTGCAGGACATCCTTCTGAGGGGGAGGGGATCAGCCAGAGGTCGTGGTCCACATTGGTACCAACGACATAGCTAGGAAGAGGGATGAGGCCCTGAAAGCAGATTTCAGGGAGTTAGGAAGGAAATTAAAAAGCAGGATCTCAAGAGCAGGGACCTCAGGATTACTCCCAATTCCACATGCTAGTGAGCATAGGAATAGGAGGACAGGTTGATTAAAGATGTGGCTGGAGAACTGATGTATGAGGCAGGACATCAGGTTTCTGAGGCATTGGACAAATTCTGGAGCAGGTGGGACCTGTACGAGCTGGACGGTTTACATCTTAACAAGACTGGGACTGATATACTCACAGGGAGATTTGCTAATGCTGTTGGGGTGGGTTTAAACTAGCTTGTCGGTGGGGGGTGGTAGGAACCTGAGGGGTGGCCCAAATTGGAAGAAAGCAAAGTTGGTAACAGGAAGGAGTAGTGAGACCAGGAGGCAGGAGGAACAAAGCAGAGCAGTGAGTATGCTTCGAATGCGGAATGATGTCAAAAAGACAAAGTTGAGGGCACTCTATCTGAATGTGCACAGCATTCACAATAAGGCAAATGATCTAAAGGCACAAATAGAGGTAAATGGGTATGATATATTTGCTCTTACGGAAACAGGGCTGCATGGTGACCAAGGCTGGGCACTGAATATTCAAGGATGTTCAATGATTAGGAAGGACAGACAAGAAGGGAAAGGAGGTGTAGTTGCGCTGATAATAAGGAATGGGATCAGTGCATTAGTAAGGGAGAATCTCAGATCAGAAGAACAATTTGTGGAATCTGTTTGGCTGGAGCTAAGAAAGAGCAAAGGGAAGCTGTCATTTGTTAGAGTTATTTATCAACCAGCAAGCACTAGTAGTAAAGTGGGACATGGTATTAATCAGGAGATGAGAGAAGCATGTAGTATGGGCAATACAGTGATCATGGGTGACTTCAGTCTGCATAAAGACTGGGTAAACCAGTTGAACATTAATGCTGTGGAAGACAAGCTTCTGGAGTGTTAGGGATAGTTTTCTAGAGCAGTATGTTGAGGAGCTGACTAGAGGACAGGCTACTTTAGATCTAGTATTATGTAATGAAAAAGGGCTAATTAATAACCTTGTAAAAGAACATTTAGGGATGAGTGACCACAATATGATAGAGTTTTACATTATGTTTCAAAGTGAGGTAGTTCACTCTGAAGCAAGGGTGTTAAACTTGAATAAAGGAAATTATGAAGGCATGAGGGACAAATTGGCTGAGGTGGATTGGGAAAATATATTAAAAGGTATGACTGTATACAGGCAAAGGATAGTCTTCAAAGAACTATTACTTAGTTTCCAGCATCTATATATTCTTTCAAAGTGCAAAAACCCCAAAAAGGTCAGTTGGCTGCGGCTGACAAAGGAAGTTAAGGATTGTATAAGATTAAAAGGAAAGGTTTATAATGGTGCCAAAAGTGTTACCAAACCTGAGGGTTGGGAAGTATTTAGAATACAGCAAAGGAAGACCAAGAAACTGATAAAGAAAGGGAGAATAGAATATGAATGCAAAAAACATAAAAACGGAATAAAAAGCTTCTATAGGTATGTAAAAAGGAAGTGTTTGGCTTAGACCAATGTGGGTCCATTGCAGACAGAGTCAGGAGAATTCATAATGGGGAATAGAGAAATGGCAGAGAAGCTAAATGATTAGTTTGTGTCTGTTTTCACTGAGGGCGATACAGGAAATCTCCCAGATTTAGAGATCTAAGGGACTAGGGAGAATGAGGAGCTGAAGGGAATTAGTATAAGTAAGAAGGCTGCATTGGAGAAATTAATGGGACTGAGAGTTGATAAGTCGCCGGGACCTGGGGCAGGATTTTGAAATCGTCGGGTGGGGGGGGGGGGGGTAGGGCGCTGGGGGGTGCTGGGGGGACGGTTGGGAAACAGTCTGGCACCCACAATCGGGCTCTGACCGCAATTTCATGCTGGTAGGCCTGTGCAGTGTGAAACGTGGCTCTGCACTGGCCAGGGAGGGTCATGCAGGGGACGGGGCCTGTCAGACACCAGGCAGCCCCCAGTAGGCTGTCACGGAAGGAGGTCTCATGTACTTTCACAATGGAGTCGAGTGGGACTGGACACGACAGGCGGGAGAGCAGGTCAGGTGGGCACGTGACCTCCCCGCTTCTCCGATGAGTGCCTCGCTGCCCTGCTGGAGGAGGTGGCTGCCAGGAGGGACACCCTTGTCCCCAGAGACGGGAGGGGGAGGCCACTGCACTTCATCAACAGGGCATAGGAGGAGGTGGCAGCCCAGGTGAACAGCCATGATGTGGTGCGGCGCACCTGGGTCCAGTGCTGGAAGCGCTACAATGACCTGCTGCGCTCAGGAAGGGTGTGTACCGTGTTGGCATGGGTCAGTGTGCAGAAGTGTTAAGGTGTGGCTGTCCCCCCCGTGGACCTCAGGGGTGTTAGAGCCTGAGTGCCAACTCTCAGATGGCAGAGCTGGCCAAGGCGGCGAACCCTGGCTGCTTGGACTGAGTGCCTTGTGGCTCAAGACCCATGACCTGGATGTGCCCTGCAAGGTGCTCCTCAGCTGGGATTGGCCAGACTACAATGGCACTGCAGGTAGAGAGTGGACTAATCAATGCTTCTCTGTTGTTTCAGGAGAAGATGGCCCACAAAAATATTGAAAGGTCGCGGACCAGCTAGCCTCCTTATCCTTTCCAGATATGAGCAAGTTGCCCTGGAGCTCAAGAGCTGCCATGCTCCCCGTGCAACTGGGCGTGGCGAGGCGGGTGTGCCAGTTGTAGGTAAAAGTACAGTGCACAGAGGTGAGAGTTTCGGTTTGTGCCACATTCTAGTGTAGTCTCTTCATTGATGGGAGCCTCGAACCTAGAATCCCCATTGACCATTGGAAGATGATGGCACCACGATGCAAATCTCCACTGTCTCACCAGGGTGCCTGGCACGCACAGTGACAGTGTGATGACTTTAACTAATGGCATGTCCTTGTTCTCCCTTTTAGGTTCTCCAGCACGCACTTGCTCTCTGGACCCTGAAGGTCCACCCATGACACCAAAGGACCACCGAGCTTCTGTTGCACCTGCGTCACACCCGCTCTCTGAAGCAAGCACCAGCGCAGATACCAGCACCTTGGTGGGCATTAGTTCGGGGGAAATATCTTGGTGTGCATTGGTGAGGACATTGCACATGCACTTGAGGTGCAGGCGGAGGCAGAGAGTGCCCAGGGCACTGGCAGTCAGAGGACTACTGGGGATCAGGATGATGTTCAGTCAACGGCAAATGATGAGCCTCTGGAGTCGTCCATTAGGTGACAGATGCTGGATGTCCAGCGAGATGTGTGGAAGGATCTGGCAGAGATCCATGTGGGTATGTGTGCCATGGTCTCCGTGACAGCAGAGTCCATGGGGAGCATCAGCACTGCATTGACCATCATGGCCGAACGCAATGTCTCCTCCATTGAGAGAGCGATGACTTTCACGGAGATGCAACTCCAGGAACAGAATCAGGGGTTCCTGAGGTTCCACTCGGACCTGCAAGCCCTCACACAGGCATGGACCTCAGGTGGTCAGTGTCCATGTGGGAGATGGGTGAGGTACCCAGCTAGGTGCCCGTCCATCAGTGGTGAGCAGGGAGGTCCAGAGCGACCTCACATTGGCACCTGAGCTGCCTGTCGCCTCTGCGAGCTCCTCTCAGGGCCCTCTGGGTGACGGCAGCAGTTCCTCCACCCCTCTGCCAGTGACCGTGGCATCTAGTGAGGCTGCGATGACTGGGGAGATGCCAGTTGTGGCGCTGGCAGATCCCTCCCAGGCGGGGTCAGCACAGGCTCCACTGGCCAGGGGATGACCATCAAGGTCATCAAGGCCAACAAGACAGCAGAGTGAGCAGGCTGTCTCCAATGCTGGTGCCAGCGAGGGGGGAGCATCAAGATGTAGCACTCATAAATGTAAGTTAAAATGACCATGAGCACAAGAGGGACAGGGCACTGGTGGTTATATGATCATTTATTTTGACATTATGTATACTGGTCTGAGGTTGAAAACCATAAATCCTTACATAAATATTATTGAACTGTCAGAATGAGATAAATTGTATTATTGTCGTCATGGCCTGAGTACACTTCACCTTTTTATTTCATTGGTGCGGGGAACTCCAGTATGTAATGCTGGAGGCAGATGGCTCTGAACTTTATTGCACAGGCACTGAGTGTTCTTTGTGTTCAAATGAAAGGGTCATTTCAGACACCTGGAATGGAGGCGGCAGCCTTGGCATGTGTTTGTTGCTGATCTTTGCCAGCCTAGCTGAAGGAGTATTGGATCAAGTCACCCCTGGTGTCCCTGCCTCCCTGCAGATTACAGAGGTCTGGCTCCACACCCTCAGTATTCTCCTCACTGTACTCCTCTCGGACTCACTACTGGATTCATCCTCTGTGGCCTGTGCAGCTGCATCAAGTTCCCCCTCCTCCAGCGGGTCCCCTCTTGCCGGAGCCAGATTGTGCAGAGTGCAGCATGCAACCCTTATCAGCGACACACAATCTGGGGAGTATTGTAGTGCACCCCCTGAAAGGTCCAGGGATTGAAAGCGCATCTTGAGAAGACCTATGGTCCTCTCTACCACCGCCCTTGTGGAGGTATGGCTCCTATTGTAACGTTGCCTTGACTCCGTTCTTGGGTGGTGGAGAGGTGTCATGAGCCACCTCTTCAACAGATAGCCCTCATCACCCAGCAGCCATTCATCCAGTTGGGCTGGAGCACTGAAGAACCACGGAACCTGGGAGTGCCTCAGGACGTACACATCATGGGAGCTGCCTGGGTACCTTGCACAGACTTACAGAATCAGCATCCTGTGGTCACACACTATCTACATGTTCAGGGAGTGGAAGCCCTTCCTGTTGACGAGGGCACCTGGCTGACCCACTGGCCTTGAAGGCCACGTGTGTACAGTCTATAGCACTCTGGACTCGGGGGATCCAAGCTATTGCTGCAAAGCCTCTGGCTCGCTCAGCCTGGCTGACTTCATCTGTACGGTAAAGAACAAAGGTCAGTACCCGCCTGAACAGAGCTTCTGTCACCAGCTTGATGCAACTGTGGACAGCTGATTGGGAGACTCCACAGAGATTCCCCCACTGAGCCCCGGAAAGAACCAGAGGAGTAGAAGTTGAGGGCTGCTGTGACCTTCAGAGCCACTGGCTTGGGGTGTTCACCCACACAGCCAGAGGTGATCTCAGGCCCAATCATCTGACAGATGGTGGTCACAGTCTCCCTTGAGAAGTGGAGTCTCCTTCGGCATTGCACCTCAGACATATTGAGGTAGCTGCATTGCTGCCTGTAAACCCTGGCAGCAGGATAGTGGTGTCTTCTGCAGCCCTTTCCACCTTGGACTACCTGCTGGCCCAGCGCCCCTTATGCCTGCGCCTCTCCTCCCACAGGTCGCTCCCCTGGAAGCAGCATTGGGACACCCAGCCTCCTCTCCCTTCTGCCCCTGTCTTCTTCCTCAGAGGAGGTGTCACCAGCGGAGACCACAATCCCCATTACCAAGGTAACAGAAGGTTGTCTGATACCTGGAAGGGCCCACACAGTCTGAATCCTCCAGGGATCTTGGAGGCATCAATAAGTCCTGAAATGAGGCCTGGAAATGCTAACAATGGAGCCCCGAACAGATGAGGCTGCCCAGTACCAATAAGCAACCAGCAGCAAACTATCTCCAAAACTCCTCGCTACTCACACTGGCAACGCTGCTGACTTTTGTATCCCGCTTGTGGATGAGACTTTTAAAAATGTACGCTGGCTGCCTGCCCGTTTTGCCCATGCGACGAGCGTGAAATCACACCGGCAAGGAAAAATCACCATCATTTGGACTGTTAAGGACCTTAAGTGACCTCTTAATTCATGGTGTGCGCAGTGCCAGCACCCGTGCATGCCTGCCGACCGAAATCTCGTTCAAGTGCACGATGTCGTCAGAATGCTCAGCCGACGTGATCGCGTGGAGTTTTATGCCTGATCGGGTTGCGTGCACCCACGGGACATAACATTCTGCCCCTGATATTCTGTATCCCAGAGTGTTGAAGGAGGTTGCTATAGAGATAGTGGATGCACTGGTGATTATTTTCCAAAATTCTATAGATTCTGGAATGGTTCCTGAAGATTGGAAGGCAGCAAATTTCACCTCACTATTTAAGAAGGGAGAGAGAGAGAAAACAGGGAACTGCAGACCTGTTAGCCTTAATAGGAAAAATGCTAGAATCTATTATAAAGGATGTGATAAATGGATACTTGGATAATCATGATCTGACTGGGCATAGTCAGCAGGGATTTACGAATGGGAAATCATGTTTGACGAAATTGTTGGAGTTTTTTGAGGATGTTACTAACAAAATTGATAAGGAGAGTCAGTGGGCATGGTATACTTGGATTTTCAGAAGGCTTTTGATAAAGTCCCCCACAGGAGGTTGATTTGCAAAATAAAAGCACATGGGATAGGAGGCGATATATTGGCTTGGATTAAGGATTGGCTAACAGACAGAAAACAGAGAGGAATAAATGGGTCATTCTCACATTAGCAAGATGTGACTAGTAGGGAACCACAAGGATCAGTACTTGGGCCCCAGCTGTTCACAATATATATATCAATGATTTGGATGTGAGAGCCAAATGTAATATTCCCAAGTTTCGGGGATGATACAAAGCTAGGTGGGAATATGTATTGTGAGGAAGATGCGGCTAAAGGAGGATTTGGACAGATTTAATGGGTAAAATTTTACGGCAGTGGGATTTTATGTTCCTGCTGAAATGGGGCTGTAAAATTCTGCCCTGTGAGTGGGCAAGAATATGGCAGATGGAATATAATGTGGAAAATTGTGAGGTTATCAACTTTGGCAGAAGGGATGGATGTGCAGGGTATTTCCTAAATGGTAAGAGATTAGAAAGTGTGCAAAGGAACCTGGGTGTCCTTGTCCATAGGTCAATGAAAGCTAACATGCAGGTACAGCACGCAATTAGGAAGGCTAATGCAATGTTAGCCTTTATTGCAAGAGAATTTGAATACAGGAGTAGTGAAGTCTTGCTTCAATTGTACAGAAGCTTGGTTAGAGCGCACCTGGAGTATTGTGTGCAGTTTTGGTCTCCTTATCTCAGAAAGGATATTATTTCCATAGAGGGAGTGTAATGAAGACTCACCAGACTTGTTCCAGGGATGGCAGAACTGTCCTATGAAGACAGATTGGGTAAATTGGGTCTGTATTCTCTAGAGTTTCAAAGAATGAGAGCGATGTCATTGAAACCTGTAAAATGAAAAGACAGGGTTGATGCAGGTAAGATGTTTCCCCTGATTGAGGGGGTGGTCTAGAACCAGGGAACACAATTTCAAAATAAGTGGGGAGCTACTTAGGATCAAGGTGAGGAGAAATTTCTTTACTCTCAGTGTTGTGAATCTTTGGAATTCTCTACCCCAGAGGGCAGTGGAAGCTCAGTCATTGAGAACGTTTAAGGTAGAGACTGATGGATTTCTGATTAACAATAATATAAAGGTCAAGGGGATAGTGCAAGTAAAAGGCATTGAAGTGTTCGATCAGCCATGATCGTACTGAATGGCAGAGCAGGCTCAATGGGCTGAATGGCCTTCTCCTGTTCCTATGTTCCCTACTTCTGCACGTCTTGCTTGTTCTGGGCTGGCGTGACTTCCCGATGGTGTACCGGTACATCTGGGATGCGAACCGGATTCACGCCAGCCTTTGTGTTCCACCATGGCCGGCACCATCGGATGATCCCACTGTGAGTTCACACCGGCATGAAACCGATTTCTGTCTCTCACTCTGAATTGTCTCCCCACGGCCCTCCCTCCACCCCAGCTTGCCATGACACCTGCCTCCAATGGGACTAGATGATTTTGCCCACAGTTTCTGACTGTGACATCACTCACTGCCATCTACCTGATTTTCACCCTTTCTACAGAGCCCGGATTCCTACCTACACATTCCAGATTAGAACCTCAATGAACAGACAACAGTTTATCCTTGTCATATTATATGGACTGACTTTTGGGGAGACTTTCAGTGCCAGCACAGACCCATAAAAGTGAAGGTGCCAGTGAGTTTACTTCATTTACCTTTCTCTCCTCCCCTCTGCGTGACTCTGCGGAAGACTGATACTTAGGTTGGGGTATATTTCCATGGACTGAGCAGACTCTTTCTCGTCCAGCTTGGCTTCACTTGCATCCAGGGCATCATTGACGTCAGTCAGCAGCCTTCATGAATAGGAAGAGCTATCATGCAACTGTTCAACAAGTCTCTGACCAAAGTAACAAGATCATGATGGCGAGGCAATTGTCGTGATGCTCTTGTCCTGCGATAACCAACTATTTCCTTGACCATTTGACTTTTCTACAAATATGACAGGATGGCGGTTGGGAGGTGAGTTATACTCCTACATGTGTGACGTGTGATACCCTTCTGCAACCCCACCATGTCTGAGCAACATAGGCATAAGCAATTGCATGGAACTGGCATGATGATTATTGAGCATAGTAAAGAGGTGCTGTAGCAGGGGTTCGGGCTCCCTAAAATATACCCCACAAAGAGTCTCCCATGTTATGTGGCGTGCTGCATCCTGCACAATCCCACACTATAAGAGACCTACATCCAGAGAAACAGCAACAGCAGCAGTCTTCATTGGATGAGGAAGGGCATGGGGAAGTCGAGGAAGCAGCAGAAGGAACAAGCCCACCTCAACACCTTGCAGCAAGAGATGTGAAGAATGAGTTATGAGTGCAGAGATTTCCTTGCCCTCAGAATCACAGAATCTTACAGTGCAGAAGAGACCCTTCGGCCCATCGAGTTTGCACTGATATGTGAGAAACACCTGACCTACCTACCTAATCCCATTTACCAGCACTTGGCCCATAGCCTTGAATATTATGACGTGCCAAGTGCTCATCCAGGTACTTTTTAAAGGATGTGAGGCAACCCACCTCCATCACCCTCCCAGGCAGCGCATTCCAGACCATCACCACCCTCTGGGTAAAAAGGTTTTTCCTCACATCCCCCCTAAACCTCCTGCCCCTCACCTTGAACTTATGTCCCCTTGTGACTGACCCTTCAACTAAGGGGAACAGCTGCTCCCTATCCACCCTGTCCATGCCCCTCATAATCTTGTACACCTCGATCAGGTCGCCCCTCAGTCTTCTCTTCTCCAATGAAAAAAACCCAAGTCTATCCAAACTCTCTTCATAACTTAAATGTTTCATCCCAGGCAACATCCTGGTGAATCTCCTCTGCACCTCCTCCAGTGCAATCACATCCTTCCTATAATGTGGTGACCAGAACTGCACACAGTACTCCAGCTGTGGCCACACCAAGGTTCTATACAACTCCAACATGATCTCCCTACTTTTGTAATCTATGTCTCGATTGATAAAGGCAAGTGTCCCATATGCTTTTTTCATGACCCCATTAACATGCCCCTCCGCCTTCAGAGATCTATGGACACACACGCCAAGGTCCCTTTGTTCCTCAGAACTTCCTAGTGTCATGCTGTTCAGTGAATGCTTCCTTGTCAAATTACTCCTTCTAAGGTGTATCACCTCACACTTTTCAGGGTTAAATTCCATCTGCCACTTATCTGCCCATTTGACCATCCCGTCTATATCTTCCTGTAGCTCAAGACACTCAACCTCACTGTTAACCACCCAGCCAATCTTTGTGTCATCCGCAAACTTACTAATCCTACCCCCCACATAGTCATCTATGTCCTTTATGTACATGACAAATAATAGGGGACCCAGCACAGGTCCCTGTGGTACACCACTGGACACTGGCTTCCAATCACTAAAGCATCCTTCTGTCATCACCATCTGCCTCCTACACTAAACCAATTTTGAATCCACCTTATCAAATTACCCTGTATCCCATGTGCCTTTGCCTTCTTTATAAGTCTCCCATGTGGGACCTTGTCAAAGGCTTTGCTGAAATCCATATAAACTACATCAACTGCACTACCCTCATCTATACACCTGGTCACCTCCTCAAAACATTCAATCAAATTTGTTAGGCATGACCTCCCTCTGACAAAGCCATGCTGATTATCCCTGATCAAACCTTGCCTCCACGTGGAGATAGATTCTCTCCTTCAGAACTTTCTCCAATGGTTTCCCTACCACTGACATGAGACTCACTGGTCTGTAGTTCCCTGGCTTATCTCTACAACCTTCTTAAATAGCGGAACCCATTAGCTGTTCTCCAGTCCTCTGGCACTTCCCCCATGGCCAGAGAGGAATTAAAAATTTGGGTCAGAGCACCTGCGATCTCCTCCCTTGCCTCCTTCTGCAGTCTGGGAGACAAATCATCCAGACCTGGAGATTTGTCCACTTTTAAGCCTGCCAAAACCTCCAGTACCTTGTCACTCCCTATATCAATTTGATTAAGAACCTCGCAGTCTCTCTCCCCGAGTTCAATACCTTCATCCTCATTCCCTTGGTTGAAGACGGATTTGAAATATTCGTTCAACACTCAACCGATGTCCTCTGGCTCCACCCATAGATTGCTCCCTTAGTCCCTAATGGGCCCTACTCTTTCCCTTGTTATCCTCTTCCCATTGATATACTTATAGAATATCTTGGGATTTTCCCTACTTTTACCAGCCAGAGCTTTCTCATATCCCCTCTTTGCTCTCCTAATTGCTTTCTTAAGCTCCACCCTGCACTTTCTGTGCTCCACTAATGCCTCTGCTGATTTGCTTTTCTTGTACCTGCTAAAAGCCTCTCTTTTCCTTCGCATAGTATCTTCAAAGTAGAAGATTACTGTTGTTCACTTGGGGACCATTGAAATATTCATGGTTGGTGATTTAGGTTGCTTGAGCTTCCCTCTGTTGCTCTTTCTCTATGTTGCTCTGTGTTGCTATAATAAACTTGATATACTGCACAACTTTCTTGCTTGGAACAGGTAACTTTATTTGCGGAACTCTTGTAGAAGGTACATGCTTGAACCAGGTACACGACTAGAAAACTCCGCCCTAAGATTACATGCACTTTGGGCTGATTCGTCAGTACAATCATGTGACCCTGTAAAGGCAGTGGGAAAGGTTACATCTACAATCACTACAGTTACCTCTCCCTGGCTCTGTTCCCTTCATCCCTAAATCTCTGGGGCCCATATTTTGGCTCCAGTGTAGGATCGCCAGTGTCAAGTGCATTATTCAGGAGTTCTTTGCAGAAACATCAGCTGGCCGATAATGCAATGGCAGCTCATTTGCACACCTTGAGCAATGAGGGAAAGTGATGTAAAATCAATTATTTCCTCTTGTGGAGGGAAATGAAGGACAACAGATAAGAGAACGTAACTTTGAAGTAGTCATAGAGTCATGGAGGTCTACAGCACAGAAAAAAGCCCTTCAGCCCATTGAGTTTGCGCCGATCAAACAAGTACCTAACTATTCTAATCCCGTTTTCCAGCACTGGACCCATAGCCTTGTATACCATGGCATTACAAGTGCACATCCAAATACTTCTTAAATGTTATGAGGGTTTCTGCCTCTACCACCCTTTCAGGCAGAGAGTTCCAGATTCCCACCAGCCTCTGGGTGAAAAAATTCTTCCTCACAACCCCTCTAAACCTCCTGCCCCTTACCTTAAATCTCTACCCCCTGGTTATTGATCCCTCCACCAAGGAGAAAAGTTCCTTCCTGTCTACCCTATCAATGCTGCTCATAATTTTATACACCTCAATCATGTTCCCCCTCAATCTCCTCTGCTCCAGGGAAAATAACCCCAGTCTATCCAATCTCCCCACATTACTAAAACTCTCCAGCCCAGGCAACATCCTGGTAAATCTCCTCTGCACTCTCTTGAGTGCAATCATATCCTTCCTATAATGCAGATAACAGAACTGCACGCAATACTCTAGCTGTGGCCTGACCAGCGTTTTATATAGTTCCAGCATAACCTCCCTGCTCTTATATTCTATGCCTCGACTAATAAAGGCAAATATCCAATATGCCTTACCAACCTTATCTACCTGTCCTGCTACCTTAAGGGACCAGTGGACATGCACACCAAGGTCCCTCTGATCCTCAGTACTTCCCAGGGTCCTTCCTTCATCGTGTATTCCTGTGCCTTGCTTGCCCTGCCCAAGTGCATCACCTCAGTCCTATCCGGATTAAATTCCACTTGCCACTGATCAACCCATCTGACCAGTCCGTCTATATCCTCCTGTAATCCAAGGCTATCCTCCTCAATATTTACCATCCCACCAATTTTCGTGTCATCCGCGAACTTACTGAGCAACCCTCCTACATTCAAGTCTAAATCATTTATATATACCACAAACAGCAAGGGACCCAACACCGATCCCTGTAGAACCCCACTGGACACAGGCATCCAGTCATAAAAATACGCCTCAACCATCACCCTCTGCTTCCTGCCACTCAGCCAATTCTGGATCCAATTTGCCAAATTGTCTTGGATCCCATGGGCTCTTACCTTCGTTATCAGTCTCCCACGTGGGACCTTATCAAAAGCCTCGCTGAAGTCCAAGTAGACTACGTCAAATGCATTGCCCTCATCTACACGCCTGGTCACCTCTTTGAAAAATTCAATCAAATTGGACCTCCCCTTAACAAAACCATGCTGACTGTCCTTGATTAATCCCTGCCTCTCCAAGTGTAGATTAATTCTGTCCCTCAGAATTGCTTCCAATAGTTTCCCCACCACTGAGATTAGGCTGACTGGCCTGTAGCTCCCTGGTTTATCTCTTCCTCCCTTCTTGAATAACGATACCACATTGGCTATCCTCCAATCCTCTGGCACCTCTCCTGTGGCCAGAAAGGTATTGAAAGTTATCGCCAGCACCCCTGCTATCTGCTCCCCTTGCCTCACTCAACAGCCTGGGATACACTTCATCTGGGCCTGGAGAATTATCTACTTTTAAGCTTTCCAGACCACTTAGACCCTCTTCCCTTTCTTTGCTAATTGCTTTATTATATCATAGTCCCTCTGCCTGATTTCCATACCCACGTCGTCCCTCTCACTTGTGAACACCGACACAAAGTATTCACTAAAACCCTACCTATGTCTTCCAGCTCCACACACAAATTACCACTATGGTCCTTAATGGGGCCTACTCTTTCCCTAGTTATCCTCTTACTTTTAATGTACTTGTAAAATATCTTTGGATTTTCCTTTATTTTACCTGTCAATGTTTTTTTTCATGCCCCCTTTTTGCTCTCCTAATTTCCTTTTTAATTTCCTCCCTACACATTCTATACTCCTCCAGGGCTTCCACTGTTTTGAGCCCTCGGTATCTGCCATAAGCCTCCCTTTTTCTCTTTATCCAACTCTGCATATCCCTTGACATCGAGAGTTCCGTGGATTTGTTGGTCCCACCCTTTATCTTTACTGGAATATGTTGGCCCTGTACTCTCCCTATTTCCTTCTTGAATGAGTCCTACTGCTCTGACGCAGATTTATCTAAAAGTAACTGCTCACAGTCCACTCTGGCCAAACCATATCTGATCTTATTAAAATCAGCCTTCCCCTAATTTAGAACTCTGATTTCTGGCCCATCTTTTTCCTTTTCCATAACAACCTTGAATCTAACAGATTTATGATCACTATCTGCAAAATGGTCCCCCACTGATACCTCTACCACTTGCCCGTCTTCATCCCCTAAAATTAAGTCCAGGACCACTGCCTCTCTTGTAGGACCTTCTACTTACTGGCTTAAAAAGCTCTCCTGGATGCATTTTATGAATTCCGCTCCTTCCCAGGTGAATCAGAAGCAAAATCAGGGAGCATTTTTTCACACAGAGTAGTAAAAATTTGGAATTCTGACCCCCAAAATTGTGTGGGTGCTAGGACACTTGGAATGCCCAAAACCAAGTTTGCAAATTTACTATTTTTGCTCAGGTAGAGAAAAGCACAATGCTAAAGCTAAATAGACAGACTATTCATTCACTTTCGTCGACCCACTGTGCAATTGGAGAAATGCGAGTGTCACTAAGATTGAGCAACTATTCTCACCAATTTACCAACCATTATCATTACATGTGGGATTCAAGGCATGCACTAGTTAGCCACTGATTTTACAGGAGTAAGCAATCTGACAATTACTCTTTTTAGGAGAGAGGAGTGGAATTCACAGTATTATCAATGATTAAAACAATAATAGTGTTGTATAGAAACTGTTGTGTCTTTCTTTGGTAATGTGTATAGCTATTTCCATCCATTAAACATTACTGCAGCTGTGGCTTTAAAAGGAAAGTGTTGAATGATGTTTAATTCAAATTTTATGCATTATGTCTATGCCAGTAATTATAAATCACTGCCAGTTCCCTGTCAAACTCCCATAATACTGACAAATGCTGGACATCACAGATAAATGGAGTGAAATTTTAAGACTGGCCAATGGACCATGGAAAGATTCAAGAATATTGCAAAGAAAAAGCATTGCTTAAAGGGTAAAAATGGTTTTACTTATCAAGTTTGTCCCTTTCACAAAGAATATACAACCTGCTCTGTCATGGACTCCCTGTTACTCATTAAATCTTCAGAGGAACAGTCTGTGAAGTGTCTCTTTTATCTCCCTCCCAAACAAAAAGGAAAACTGCAGGAGATCTATCTAAACTTAATCTTTATATTACTCATTGTTGGCTTTCTGCCTTCTTAGGGCTGATTGCTTCCTCCCACAGATTTACAGATATGTGGAATAGGCTTCAGCTGAAACAGTTAATGCTTAACCTTTGAAAGATTTTGACGATTATCTGGTGAGGAACGAGATTAAAAGTTGTGAGGACAAATGCAGATAGAAATGATTGAGCACATTGTGCAATGTAATGCTCTTTAAGATGTTGTGACCGTGGCAAATGGCTTCGAAATTGCAGCATAAAAATATACATTTGGCTCAGTCAGTCCATATTGGTGTTATGGTCCACATGAACAGTAATACAAAAACAGAATTACCTGGAAAAACTCATCAGGTCTGGCAGCATCGGCGGAGAAGAAAAGAGTTGATGACTCGAAACGTCAACTCTTTTCTTCTCCGCCGATGCTGCCAGACCTGCTGAGTTTTTCGAGGTAATTCTGTTTTTGTTTTGGATTTCCAGCATCCGCAGTTTTTTTGTTTTGAACAGTAATACTGTTCACATAGCCCTTTATTACAGTTTTCTTCAACCTCCCACCAATATGATGGCATTGTCCTGCTTCAATCATTAACTCCAGTAGTGCACAGCATGGCCTCACAATTCTCTGTGTAAATCTCAGCTTTATTGTGTCTCTTACATTTAACCTTGTATATCTCCACTTTATTGGATTTGAGTCTACAATTGCTCCCATAGTTTGTTCTATTCCCTAGTTGCAATTACTTAAAAACAGCAAAGAGGGAATGAAAGCAGGATGAGGGAAAAGAGATAAAAACAAAAAAACTGCGGATGCTGGAAATCCAAAACAAAAACAGAATTACCTGGAAAAACTCAGCAGGTCTGGCAGCATCGGCGGAGAAGAAAAGAGTTGACGTTTCGAGTCCTCATGACCCTTCGACAGAACTTGAGTTCGAGTCCAGGAAAGAGCTGAAATATAAGCTGGTTTAAGGTGTGTGTGTGGGGGGCGGAGAGATAGAGAGACAGAGAGGTGGAGGGGGTTGGTGTGGTTGTAGCGACAAACAAGCAGTGATAGAAGCAGATCATCAAAAGATGTCAACAACAATAGTACAATAGAACACATAGGTGTTAAAGTTAAAGTTGGTGATATTATCTAAACGAATGTGCTAATTAAGAATGGATGGTAGGGCACTCAAGGTATAGCTCTAGTGGGTTTTTTTTTTATATTTTATATAATGGAAATAGGTGGGAAAAGGAAAATCTTTATAATTTATTGGGAAAAAAAAAAAGAAGGGGGTAACAGAAAGGGGGTGGGGATGGGGGAGGGGACTCACGACCTAAAGTTGTTGAATTCAATATTCAGTCCGGAAGGCTGTAAAGTCCCTAGTCGGAAGATGAGGTGTTGTTCCTCCAGTTTGCGTTGGGCTTCACTGGAACAATGCAGCAAGCCAAGGACAGACATGTGGGCAAGAGAGCAGGGTGGAGTGTTAAAATGGCAAGCGACAGGGAGGTTTGGGTCATTCTTGCGGACAGACCGCAGGTGTTCTGCAAAGCGGTCGCCCAGTTTACGTTTGGTCTCTCCAATGTAGAGGAGACCACATTGGGAGCAACGAATGCAGTAGACTAAGTTGGGGGAAATGCAAGTGAAATGCTGCTTCACTTGAAAGGAGTGTTTGGGTCCTTGGACGGTGAGGAGAGAGGAAGTGAAGGGGCAGGTGTTGCATCTTTTGTGTGGGCAAGGGGTTGTGCCATAGGAGGGGGTTGAGGAGTAGGGGGTGATGGAGGAGTGGACCAGGGTGTCCCGGAGGGAGCGATCCCTACGGAATGCCGATAAGGGGGGTGAAGGGAAGATGTGTTTGGTAGTGGCATCATGCTGGAGTTGGCGGAAATGGCGGAGGATGATCCTTTGAATGCGGAGGCTGGTGGGGTGATAAGTGAGGACAAGGGGGACCCTATCATGTTTCTGGGAGGGAGGAGAAGGAGTGAGGGCGGATGCGCGGGAGATGGGCCGGACACGGTTGAGGGCCCTGTCAACGACCGTGGGTGGAAAACCTCGGTTAAGGAAGAAGGAGGACATGTCAGAGGAACTGTTTTTGAATGTAGCATCATCGGAACAGATGCGACGGAGGCGAAGGAACTGAGAGAATGGGATGGAGTCCTTACAGGAAGTGGGGTGTGAGGAGCTGTAGTCGAGATAGCTGTGGGTGTCGGTGGGTTTGTAATGGATATTGGTGGACAGTCTATCACCAGAGATTGAGACAGAGAGGTCAAGGAAGGGAAGGGAAGTGTCAGAGATGGACCATGTGAAAATGATGGAGGGGTGGAGATTGGAAGCAAAATTAATAAATTTTTCCAAGTCCTGACGAGAGCATGAAGCAGCACCGAAATAATCATCGATGTACCGGAGAAAGAGTTGTGGAAGGGGGCCGGAGTAGGACTGCAACAAGGAATGTTCCACATACCCCATAAAGAGACAGGCATAGCTGGGGCCCATGCGGGTACCCATAGCCACACCTTTTATTTGGAGGAAGTGAGAGGAGTTGAAGGAGAAATTGTTCAGCGTGAGAACAAGTTCAGCCAGACGGAGGAGAGTAGTGGTGGATGGGGATTGTTCGGGCCTCTGTTCGAGGAAGAAGCTAAGGGCCCTCAGACCATCCTGGTGGGGGATGGAGGTGTAGAGGGATTGGACGTCCATGGTGAAGAGGAAGCGGTAGGGGCCAGGGAACTGGAAATTGTTGATGTGACGTAAGGTGTCAGAGGAATCACGGATGTAGGTGGGAAGGGACTGGACAAGGGGAGAGAGAAGGGAGTCAAGATAACGAGAAATGAGTTCTGTGGGGCAGGAGCAAGCTGAGACGATCGGTCTACCGGGGCAGTTCTGTTTGTGGATTTTGGGTAGGAGATAGAAGCGGGCCGTCCGAGGTTGGGCAACTATCAGGTTGGAAGCTGTGGGAGGGAGATCCCCAGAGGAGATGAGGTCAGTGACAGTCCTGGAAACAATGGCTTGATGTTCAGTGGTGGGGTCATGGTCCAGGGAGAGGTAGGAGGAAGTGTCTGCGAGTTGACGCTCAGCCTCCGCGTGGTAGAGGTCAGTGCGCCAGACAACAGCAGCACCACCCTTGTCAGCGGGTTTGATGACAATGTCAGGGTTGGACCTGAGAGAATGGAGTGCAGTAAGTTCAGAGAGAGACAGGTTAGAATGGGTGAGAGGAGCAGAGAAATTGAGACGACTAATGTCGCGCCGACAGTTCTCAATGAAAAGATCGAGAGAAGGTAAGAATCCAGAGGGAGGGGTCCAGGTGGAGGGAGAATATTGAAGATGGGTAAAAGGATCCGTTGAACTGGGAGAGGACTCCTGCCCAAAGAAGTGAGCCCGGAGACGAAGACGGCGGAAGAAGAGTTCAGTATCATGCCGAGCCCGAAATTCATTGAGGTGAGGGCGTAAGGGTATGAAACTAAGTCCTTTGCTGAGCACTGAACGTTCAGCATCGGAGAGGGGAAGGTCAGGGGGTATAGTGAATACACGGCTGGGGCTGGGATTGGAAGATGGGGTGGGGACGGAGGGACAGGCAGGGATGGAGGGTCCTAGATGGGTGTTGGTGTCGATGAGTTGTTGGAGCTTGCGTTCCTTAGCACTTGAGAGAAAGAGAAAAAGTTTCTTGTTGAGGCGTCGGATGAGCCGAAGGATAAAATGAAACTGGGGGCACGCGCAGCTTTGAAAAAGGGTACGGCGGTGCTGCTGGAGGGAGAGGTCGAGTGTGTTCATATGGCGGCGCATGGCACTGAGAGTGGATTTCAGAATGTGACGGGAACAGCAGTCCGAGAAACGTTTTATGTCCCGGAGATACCTGTAATCCTGGGTGGGTTCGAAACATGAGGGGTGGAATTTCAGTTGAAATCCATGTGGGGTAAGTCGGAGACGGAGACAGTCACTGAGAAAGGAGATATGGCTGTGAAAGCGGGTTTTAGTAAACACCTTGTCAAACACTAGGAGAGAAATGGAAAGCAATGAAGGTGAACAAGGCAACAGAGAAACAGGGAAAAGAGAAATAGTTAATGAAGAAAGTTAATAAATGTTCCTTTGAGAGTTGTTTGATTCCTTGATGGTTTTAATTAACATTTCAATAACAATCCAACCTGAAAGGGCCTGATTTTAGCTTGTTGCAAGATAGACACAAAGGGCAGAAATTTCCGCTCAGTGGGTGGGTATGTGCCCGACCTGCTCGAGCGTGAAATGACCCGTGTAGACGTCGGCTGAGCATGCCAACGTCAGCGCACAGTCACGCGACAGTTCAGTTATACGCCCGCTTACCATTGAAAGGCCTATTAAGGCCATTAAATTATCAATTAAAGCAAAGTTTTTGCTGCCTGTCTAACCTAACGGTTGGTGGGCAGGCGAAAAGGCCAAGCGGCCTTTGCATTTTTTTGGAAAACCTCATCCACGGGCGGGATGACATTTCCAAAAGCAAATGGAAATAAAATAAAAACTTTAATTTTTCATTAATAACTTGTCCCTGCTCATGTGACTGGGTCACATGAGGGGACATGTCTTGTTACATTTTTATTTCTCTAATTACTTTTTTGATAGCTCTTCATTCCCTGAGGCAGCTCCACGCCTCAGGGACATTATGCAGCGCTCACTCACGCACATGGCACAAAGTTTGTGTCTGGCCAGCTCGCACTCCTCCGCCCCGCACAGGGAGCACTCGACGCTGCTCCCCGTGTTTCACCCTGGGTGGGCCTTAATTGGCCCACCAGCGTGAAATCACACCACGGTGCCAAATGTGGGCGGCGATCGGTTTCCTGACCGCTCCCCCTGCCCCCCCCCCCCACCCCCCGGCCCACCAAGGGCAAAATTCTGCCCATGTTGCAAACTCAGGAATAATATTCTTACTTCAGGGAAATTTACAGTTCTCCAGCGTGCTCAACATTTGTACTCGTTTCCTTGGCATCCTCTAACATTTGGTCCTGATTTCAAAGAGCTAGCCTGATGGGAATAGGACAGGAAAGCTGCTCCCCGCCACTTAAACTTGCAAGCTGCTTTTGGAACAGAAACACATCTGCCAGAAACAGACGGGTGCCTCATGAGTAAGTTGAGATAGGGATCTAATAATGTCATTTGAACCCTGATGTGTTTTGATCTGCCTGGGTCAGAGCTCTTGGCTCGCAGTGAACCTGCTGAGCGCAACCAAGTGGAATGGAGCTCAAAATAAATCTGCATTAAAAGGGCGACTGAACCTGTGGGCATTTAGGACATTAGGATCTGTGAAGGCAGTTCTGAGCCTCCAGTTCACTTCTTTCTGGCTTTTCCCTTGAACATCTTCAAAGCACTCACTGCTGGGTGCTGGATTTATGTTTCTCCTCTGAATGGACAGACAACTGGAGGAGCCACAGCAGCAGCAGCAACCTGGGGTAATAGTAGCAAAGTGGTTATGGTTGTACAGTCAAAATCCAGCTGCCTGAGCTAATAATCTGGAGGCATAAGTTCAAATCCCACCCTGCCAAGCTGTAAAGTTTAAATCCATTTAATTAAACACACTGGAAATGAAAAGCGAGTATGAGTAATGGTGGTCATGAAACTACTGAATTGTCAAACCATCTGGTTCACTAATGCCCTTCAGAAAAGGAAACCTAACATCCTTACCTGCTCTGGCCTACGTGTGACTCCAGACCGACAGCATTGTGGTTAACTCTTAACTCCCCTCTGAAATGGCCCAGCAAGCTACTTAGTCATGTTCAAGGAGGTGGCTCGCCACCACCTTCTCAAGGGGAATCAGCGATGGGCAATAAATGCCGGCCCAGCCAGTAACGCTCACATTCTATGAATAGATTAGAAGAAAACCTGAAGATACAGGGCAAGCAGCAACTGAGCCTGTTCGAAAACTCTTTGGTTCATTAGCTGGGCAGTGGCTGATGTGTGCTGCCCTCCCAGGTACGACACACACTTTTACGTCATACTGGCTGCATTCCAGAAAATGAGCCACAGCAAGTTTCTCAGCCCAAAAGCCTGGTGAGGATATCCTTCCTTATCTTCTTCCATAGATAGCACGTAGCACTTAGTCCACTTGCATTAATTCTAGGCTCCTTACTGTGGTGAGGCTTATGAATGTACCAGCAAAAGACAAGATGCTAAATGATCTTTCTAACATTTTGTTAGTTTGACCCCTGTCGTTGATTATATTATCCAACCAGGATTGGTTAAAGCAAAGTAATGAAGATACAACTGAAGTTTAATTAACTCACTGGAGACTGTGAAAAACTGGTTTAATGAAGACTCAAGTGCAACTGATTAAAATTAAAATATCTAGGTCCAAATTTAATATTAAAAAGCATTCCTCCAGTGCCTGGCGTAAGGCTAACATAATGCTACTCTGTGGATCTTTGCCTGCAGTGACAGCATGCAGGGACAACACCTAGCTCCCTGCACATCAACAGAGCAGAGGAAACTAAAAGTATCCAGTGGAGCCAAGTAATCAAAGGTGTTTTTATCTCACATGCCATTAATAGACATGGGTGATTTCCTGCCCATTGTTTGGGATAAATTTTGTGGAAAGAATGGGCTGTTTAGAAGAACTGCAATAAAGATAAATATACTTGAGATTAAGAATAGAAGGTTCAATCTATTTTAATTGGAAAATATGTAAACTAGAAATCAGGAGAGAGGAGCTACAAGAAGCATGCTGAGGATAATACATATAAAAGATGATAAATAGCTCTGAGGAGAGAGGTGGGATGTTAAGAAGTTGAGTAATATTAAGAAAAACAACACAATAGGGATTATTGTGATATTGATAAAGGTGAGTATATTAATAAGGATGATCAACAAGATGCAGGAGCTTGTGGCTTAATTGTGAGGGTAAATTTTGCTAATAAACAAGGATAGGCATGCTTTTTATATGGTGGATCTGAAATTCTCAGAAGAGATTGAGGATTGGCAAGACAGTTAATAAGAGAGGATTTGGGAATAATGAAAATAAATTTGTCCTGAGAGATGACAGGGCAAGCAAATCTATTTAAAATTGAAACCTACCATTTAGATAAGGACATGGACGTAATGATTGGACAACTAAAAACACTCAGAAAGTAGAGACCAACACAGCAAAGGAGCTTCCCGGTGAGATTACTTGGTTAATCAGATTTAAGGTTTAAAAAAAGGAAATTAAAGATATTCTGCAATCTTATGGTTTAAAAATCTGAAATTGCTTCTGAATGGCAACATGGGGACAAAGGGCAGAGAAACTGGTATTGTTTATTATTTCTCCGTTGCGTTGTTAGTGTTACAATCTGTGCAGAGACTTTTTAAAAAGGTTCAAACTTGGAGTTAATGGCTGAAAGAATGACACAAGAAGATTTCACATTTTAAGACTTGTCCTGTAACAAATGACTAAACTATTATTGTTTTACCGTTATTAGTAAAAACCTTGTTTTCTTTTTATAGGCAGCTTATGTCTCAAACTACAGAAACAAACTTTCCCCTTTTATACTTATCATACATTGTGCACTCCACTGAATTACACTCCTTATAGCAAAGGATCCACAGTTGCTCCCAGCTTCCAATGGGTTCGCATTTCCCTGTTTCACTAAGTAGAACCTTCAAGTGACCACTTCCAGGTTCTTCCCTTTCGATGTTCCCAATGATTCTTCCTCTCTGGCCACATCAGGAAAAATCTTCCAAAATCCTTAGATGGCTGTGAGGTGCACCTCTTCAGCTAGAGACCATCTTCCTCCCACATCCGGATGTGGTAGTTCACACAGCCTTTTCTCTCTGCTGATCATACAAAACTGCTGTCTGTCTACGATATTCATTAATTTGTAGGGAAGCCTGTAACCTGATCTCAATAATGGCTTCCTCTGCACTCTTCCCCATCCCAGCATGAAACACATTAGTCTTGCATCCAGGTGGAAATGCTTAGCTATCTTGGCCCCAACTTTCTTTCACCTTAAAAGTAAATGTACAGTTTACAGCATAACTGTTTACAATATGATGCTTTCATCATCTTTCTGGGACTTTGGGAGACTCAGAGTCTACCCATTATGAACTCAGAGATTGCTGCCATTGTCTCCAAACATGAAAGCCTTACACCGTCGCTTCAGTAAAAAATGTGGACCTCTCTTTGAACTGTAACCGCTCATGCCTGTTGTCAAGCAGACTTAAGAACAGGTCATATGACAGCACCCCTCCTCCCCACCCCCATCTTAACTTAAATAAAAGGTACAGTTCCAAAACATAAAAATATTATAAACCTCATAATTGTAACAGTCAGCTATTTCAAAAATTTTGTTGCATGTCTTCACATCTATTTCCTTCAATGTCTAGCTATGGGTTGATTATTTGTGCCCTTACCTTTTTACAATGGAAAGATTGTGTGAGCTGGG
The DNA here is from genome assembly GCF_017639515.1 of Carcharodon carcharias. NCBI lineage: Eukaryota > Metazoa > Chordata > Chondrichthyes > Lamniformes > Lamnidae > Carcharodon > Carcharodon carcharias. Next base: position 105,051,668 of record NC_054484.1, on the reverse strand, counting down.
TTAGTAGGGATGTGACTGTAAGGTAGATATTTTAATAAACTGCACAGAGTAAGAGTTTCCAGGGTCTCACCCACAGGGCGACTACAAACATGGGCCATAACACTGAAGCTGGTCTGTCCACAATGCTTCATATCACTCTTGCAGAGAACCAGGACTGAACAGGTTGTACATTTAAATATTATAAAAGGGATATGTGCTTCAGATTGAACTTACCTTCCAAGTTTAAACCTGCAGCCAAGGAGAGGGAAAAACAGCTTTCGGATGAAGGTAAGTGCTTTTCCAACAGTTCTCATGGGCCACGAAGAAGAATTAATCTCCTGGTTCCATAGTAATGCTGCCGACCACTGGTGGATATTGCTTGCTCCCTCCCATTCACCTCTCCCACGCATCACTTCCCCCGGGCTTACCTGTGTCTGGATTCAAATTGTAACAGGTAAATTATTCAGTGTCCTGACCAGTGAGCTGCATTGGGCTACCTGATTGGCATCTGATAATCTCTGACAGTAAGTGAGGAGGCCTGAGGGCTAAATCCCAGCAAGGCCTTCACCTTTGGGTGCGCATTACTAATGTACCACCCACCACTTTGTCCCAGATTTCAGTGTAAGGCTCACTTCCCAGCCAAAATCTGAAGCCCTAAAATTAAAATGGTAGCGCATCATGATTGAATTTGAGACGTTGCTCATCACCCTACCTAATGACTTCAACTAATTTGATACCAGAAATAAGATGTTCTTTTCTCAGGAGATATTTGTGATAAAATTGTTAGCTTTATTTATGGATTATTATTTCTGAAAGCTGATGCACCAAATGAACCAGGTAATTTGTTATATTACAATGTTGGGAGCACATTAGTAGATAATTTCTGAAGTTCCTTCACAAGCAGAAATTGAATCATTGTTTGCCATTATAAAGACAACCTTATTTACAGTATAATTTTAGAAGGCTGTGGTCTCTTGTGCATCTTTGCTCTCTCTTTAGCAACCATGGCCAGAATGTTCACATCGGCAGGGGCATGCTGGGCCCCGTGTGCATCTCAACGTCACCACGTATCATTCAGATCTTTGTTAAGGCTGTTAAAGAAGGAATTATCAATGCTGCCCATCCAATTTTAAGGTTGGCGGGCAGGCAGAGAGCCCAAGCAACTTTTGCATTTTTCAGGAAACCTCATCCACCGGCGGAATGTGGTTTCTTGAAGGTTTTATTACACAAATAAACTTTTTTTCCACAATTCATAAACACGTCCCAGCTCATGTGACACTGTCACATGAGGGGACATGTCGAAATAATTTTTATCTTTCCTTATTTAAAACTTTCAATCCGAACTTTTAATCTCTCTGAGGCAGCTCTGTGCCTCGGGGAGATTGCTGCTCTCTTTCACGCACGTGCAAAAGAGCGCAGGCCCCTACTCTCCCTCCTCCCCTCTGCCCCCACAGGTAGCGCTGAGTGCTACTGGGCGCACGTCACACTGGACAGGCCTTAATTGGCCCACCCATGTAAAATGGCAGGGCGCAGCTTAACACAGGTAGCAATCGGCTCCGCACCCGCCTGCGCCCCTTCCCGATCAGAAAATCCTGCCCCGTGTCTCCAGCTGCCAAGGCTCAACACTCTGGAATTCCCTCTCTAAAATATCTTCTGTCACTATCTCCTTTTTTAAGATTCTTTAAGACTTATCTCTTTGACAAACTTTGCTCAATCTCTTCTAGTAGCTCTTCCTTTGGCTCGATGTTTCCATTTCATCCTGATTAATAGCCTGTGAAGTGCTTTGGCATAGTTTTGTACATTAAAGATGTTGTATAAATGACATTTGCTGTTGTCTTTGAAGTGAGAGCACAATATCAATTATTCTAATGTTTTCTGTCTATCCCTTCACAGCAGTAAGTTACTGTGCAAACAAGCAACCGGGTTGGCGAGCAGGTGAATAGGCCAAGCACCCTTTGCATTTTTTTGGAAACCTCATCCACGGGTGTGACGACATTTCCAAAAGCAAATGAAAATAGAATAAAAACTTTAAAATTTCAGGAATAACATGTCCCTGCTCATGTGACAGAGTCACATGGGGGAGGGGGGGACATGTTCTATTACACTTTTATTTTTAAATTTCTTTTATATATCTCTTCATTTTCCTGAGGCAGCTCTGTGCCTCGGGGAGACTATGCGGCGCTCACTCACACGCATGCGGTCAGCTGGCTCGCACTCCTCCCTCACACCCATCCCCAGCACAGGCAGCGCTGAGCGTTGCCGCTTCCGTTTCACACTGGGTGGGCCATAATTGTCCCACCAGCATGAAATCGTGGTGCGGTTCCAATCGCGGGCGCCGGTTGGCTTCCCAACCACCACCCCCCCACAACCCCACCTCAGCCGAGCCCACCCCCTCAGGGCAAAATTCTGCCCGTTGAATAGTTAAGGCCCCAACACAGATCCTTGTGGGACACCAGTGGTCACAACCTGCCAATTAGAGCAACCTGTCCAGCGTCGCTACTCTCTGTCTCCTGGCACTTAGCCGACCTCCTAAGATGGTCAATAATTTGCCTTCAAAGTCCATGAGCTTCAGCTCAACAACAGCAACCAGGAGTGCTGTGCAGAAATGAAGAGAATCTGTTTTCTCTGCAGAAAAGAGGCGAACTGAAGTTCAACTGCAACCACAAAAATTGTGTACTGAACAGAGAATGCAACACATTGCACAGGGAGCATCACCCGGCACCCTGATTCCCTAATGGTCGCTCGAAACACAAGACTGCAGAGAGTCAGACTGCAAGCTCCGTCGATTACTAGCTTTTGACTCTGCAGATTTGTGTGAATTAGCGGTGCTGGGTAAGATACGTCTCTGTAACAGACAGCAGGAGAGGTAATAAGAGTAAAAGAAAGTGTTTTATGAGGTGTGGCAGAATATTGAAATATACTCACTGTAAGTTTGGATTGGAAAACTGAGTGAACAGGTCACAAGTTGTACGCTGAGAGAACAAACTATTAGGGTAGAATTTTCCCACTGGCGTGGGGGAGGGACCTGCACATCCGCATGTAAAATGATGTGTGGTGACATCGGGCGAGTGTCCCAACATCACCGCGCACCATTGCGATATTTCATTGGATGGGTACGCGCTGATATTCACTGCGAGCCCGCCATTAATTAATTGGCCACTTAAGGCCCTTGACTCACCAACCGATGATGATTTTACAGCACCCGTGTGATCTTCGGGTCAGTGCATGGGCACAACGGGCAGGCAGGTAGGAGACATTTGTATAAACCTCAACCACGGGTGGGATAAGAGGGCTCAGTGGGGTTGCGAGTGTCTCTGTCAAATATTGACTTTTCAAAGTTACTGATACTGAATGTCCCACCAATCACTCCCAACATTTTTGGAAACCATACACATGCAGAAGAAAAGAGGCAGCCTCAGCCATCGTCACATGTCTGTGTTTAATATCACAGGCTAAGAAACTTAATCAAACAAAATGACAAGGGTGTTCCAATTCAAAGCAAATCATAAAGACCTAATTTCAGGCCAACACAAAAGCACCAGTGATAAACCCGTGGTGTGCCTAAGCTGCCTTATGTTTTACATTTCCGGGTGCTGCGTCTTGGTGCTGCCCCCTCGCTGGGAGTGGGATCTGAGACAGCTGCTGACTCTGCTGTCCTGTTGGTCTCGATGACCTTGGCGGTCGTTCTCTGGCCCGTGGAGCCTGTGCTGGTCCCGCCTGGGAGGGAGTGGCCAGTTCCACAGCTGGCACCTCCCCAGTCATCGCAGCCATGGTCACATGTCTGAGTTTAATACCCCGATGGCCTACCCTCTGGACTTGAGTAACCTCTATTGCCCCTCTGCAGAGCGCTTTGCCCAGCCATTGCGAGCAGCCTTTCCGAGGCTGCCAGGCCTGTATTCACACAGGCCATTGGTTCGACATTGGACCCAACAAGCTGAGCGCGGCCACCGCTGCCTGTCCACTCCCACTGTCCACGGGAGTCGTGAAGCACGTTGGGGGGGCCTCAATTGGCCGGCCCATGTAAAATGGTGGCGCAGACCTGATTGTGAGCGGTGATTGGGTCCACCTCCGCCCACGCCCTTTCCCGCACCACCCCACCCCCCCCACCCGCCATCTAGAAAATTCTGCCCTTAAAGTATGAGAGATAAATGGTGTAGCCGGTGAAGTAGTTGCAACCTGTAAGTTATAACCTGTAAGAATTACAGTGTGTAATTCTAACTGACTATAGGCTAAGAAACAAGAGTTTATAGTGTCTGTTCTAATGTATTGACCTCAGTAAAAGCAGGGTTGAATAGGGCAGCTATGTAATTCTCCATTAAATTATTTTATTCTAGAAGTTGCTGTGTTTATGATGTCATTTGTCTTATTTATGCCAGAATAGATATACCATTTTCAAACATCAAAAACTTCCATTTTAATAGTGTATTCAACATAGTAAAATGTCCCAGGACATTTTATAGCAGCATTATCAAACAGAATTTGCCATTGAGCCACGTAAGGAGATATTAGGGCAGCTGATCAAATGCTTGGTCAAAAAGGCAGGATTTAAAGAATGTCTTAAAGGAGGAAATAGATGTGAAGAGATCAATGGTTTAAGAGGGGAATTCCAAAACTTAGGATCAAGGCACCTGAAGACACAGTCCCCAATAGTGGACTGATTAAAATGGGGGATGAGCAGATGGCCAGATTTAGTGGAGTGCAGATATCTCGGATGGTTGTATGGGTGGAAGAGATTATAGAATTAAAAAAAAACTCCTTCATGGGTCATGACTGTCGCTGGCTGGGCCAGCGTTTTTATTGCCCATTCCTAATTTCCCTTGAGGAGGTGGGGGTGAGCTGCCTTCTTGAACTGCTGCAGTTTATGTGGTGTAGGTACACCCACAGTGTTGGCAAGTTCCAGGATTTTGAACCAGTGACAGAGATAAAATGGTGATATAGTTCCAAGGCAGGATGGTGTGTGACTTGGAGAGGAACTTGCAGTTGGTGGTGTCCCCATGCATCTGCTGCCCTTGTCCTTCTAAGTGGTTGAGGTTGAGGGTTTGGAAGGTGCTGCTGAAGGAGACATGATGAGTTCCTGCTTGGTTGAGAGCCCAGACAACCATTAGAGGACCTAAACACCTGTGCCCCAAAGAAAACATTAATTGATTTACAGCTCAGGCTCTCTGATTTCTGCTGTCAATTTCACAACATCAATTTAGACAAGTTAAGTGGCTTCAAAGATTTGTGGCCTTTGTTACTGATACCTTAAAGGGTCTGGATTATTGATACTTTTATTAGCTTGTTGTGAAATGACTTTTTTGTCAACATCGGAGAAAGTTATGAATGAATTTTTAAAGCTTTTTTTTTAAACACAACCCGCTATATACTATAGGATTCATTGGTTCTGGACAGTGTATAGTGGGTCAATGGGCATGGAAGTGCCATAGCACTTGGGGGCATGAGGGGATGAGGGGGCATGGGGATGGGTGGAAGGGCAGAGGTTGGCATGGGAGGCATGAGGCGCCAAAGCAGGTGGGTAGAAGAGCAGTGCTTGGCATAGGGGGACTGAAGAGGACCTTTGAACTCATCTTTCAAAAAGGTCCCCTCATGCAGACTAGGGTTCACGACTCCGCTGAGGGGCCGTGAACCACGACTCTTTAAAAACCTGGCCCGACCAAATGAAAATTGTTGAAGAGTAGGACATGCCTGTCTCTGCGATGCAGCCAGCCTGGTTGGGAATGCCAGATGTGGGCTTTTGACAGGAACCAGCCTGCACTCTTTAAAAGCACTCCAGAAAATCAGACAGCCAGGGATTGGGGGTCATGAATCATGAAGTCCGAATCTGCTGCCATTTTTAATGGGCTCCCGAGTCATCCTGACTCTGTGAAAATCCAGGCTGCCATCTTCTAATTGAGAATTTAAATCAAGACCCTCCTCAAATGGATGTTAAAGATTGTATGGCATTATTTCAAAGAGCAGTGGAGTTCGTCAAATCAAATTACCTGTTTGTGAGGCCTTGTTGTGTGCAAATTGTCATCTTCATTACAGTCCTAAGAAAAGTATTTAATTGCCTGTAAAGTGCTTTGTCATTTTGGGAAGAGCGCCAAATAAGTGCAGGTTTTTCTCTTCCTTAGGAAGAATAACTGCCATATAAACAAATGGCTCACTGCTTAAGATTCAGCCAGAGTAAGAGATGGCCATAGAGACAAAAGCCTTGCAATCTTTTAAGAGATAATTGAATGCTGTAATGGGGGACTGCATGTTTCTTTAGATAGATGAATTAACATAGGTGAAGTAGTCTTCCTCATATACCGTTCTGCTGAAGGATCATGAGGACTTGAAACGTCAACTCTCTTCTTCTCCGCCGATGCTGCCAGACCAGCTGAGTTTTTCCAGGTAATTCTGTTTTTGTTCCTCATATACCTGTCTATTTCTTCCTCATCCATATTATCTGATAATTTTTTGAATGATCTTTTCTTTTTGGCATGCAATGGCTAATGAAATCTAGAAAAAGTAATTAAATTTGGTAGCCAAGCATCTTTTTTTAAATGTCTTGTGTGACTCCAGTTGTTCTACTCTTGCAAAGGTGGTTGAGAAATTTCCATCTCTTTGAAAGGGTTTGCGTTCCTCTTTCGCTTCAGGGAGGGAGAAAAAAAGACATCTCTAATCAAAGAAAGAGATAGGGAGAGAGAATGATAAGCAGGCTTATGCGAGAAGAGAACATTGGAGACAGGACTGGCAGTTGAAGTCAAAGAAAGATTGTGAACGATAGCAACAAAAGACCCCCAGAGAACAGCTGATCTCCTGCTTACAGTTCTGCCAGAATATAATTACTGCAGCTATGAGAAAAGATTATTCCTAAACCTCGATGAAATTAATTCATTTCCTAATATAATAGGAACCAAAATATGATTTACACTAGTTAAGGAGCAGACCCTCATCATATCAGACTGGAATAATTCCTCAGCATACATCCAATCTCCACTTCCTGCTGGCTGAAAGGTATTTCGAGTTGGATGAAGGAGTTTAGTACACAGGATAAAACCAGTACAGCAGTCTATTTACACAGTGTACTGATAAACCATTTACAGATGGAGAAATCAATAAAGAGAAGGAAAAGAGAGACTTGCATTTATATAGCACAACCACAAGATACTCTAAATTACTTTACCACCAATGAATACTTTTAAAGTGTAGTCACTGTTGTATTCTGGGAAATAGAGCAGCAGAGGATGGTGCCATGGTGGTAATGTCACTGGACTAGTAATCCAGAGGCCCAAGCTAATGACCTGGCAACGTGGGTCCAAATCCATGGTAAGTTGGATGAATAAACCTGGAATTGAAAAGCTCGTCTCAGTAATGGTGACCATAAACCAACTGTCTTTAAAAAAATACCATCAATGTTCTTAATGGAAAGAAACCAGCTGTCCTTACCCGGTCCCACAGTAATGTGGTTGACTCTTAACTGCCATCTGAAATGGTGTGACAAGCTGCTCAGCTCAAGGGCATTAGAGATAGGCAGTAGATTCTGGCCTTGCTCACATCCCATGAAATAATGAAGAAAATAAAAAGAGAAATGCAAAAGGTCCAGGATTTCTTCCTCATAATTTTTCAAATATTTAACAGAGTCAAGGATTTGCTCACCTCTAATATTCAGCGAATACCTTGCTTTATCATGGAAATAACAAGTATTTGGGATCCAATGATTACAATATTATTAATACTGAAATGATTACCATCAAATACAGAAAGAACTGCACTGATACATTAGGCTTTAAAGCGGCTAACTTTCAGGGAATAGGAAACCAATTTTATGAAAGGTTAATTGGAGTGAAAAAACAGTTAGGAGATGTGCAGCACAAAATGGAAGATAGTTAGGAACTGTGGCTAAGGTTAAAAGTAAAATTAATTACAGAGAAAGAAAAATCTATGCGTGTAAATACGGGTGTAAAGGAGTGATTGCTGGGTATAAGCAGAAAGCTTTCAAATAATATGAGGCAACTGAAAGCCAGGAGGAATGGGTAAACTATCAAGGAAAGGAGAGACAAGGAAAGAATCCAAAAGAAGCAAGGGAAGTGGGGAATGTAAGATTATGGAAAATATTGCAAGTTGCAATAATGAGCTTTTCAAATGCTATTCAGTAAAGAAAGGGTAAAATAATACGTAGATGCACTTCAAAAGTGTGCAGCTGAAATCCAGAGTCTGAAACAGCAAAGTTGTTAAATAGTTCCTTCTCCTGCATTTTTATCTGGATAGAGGAGAGAATGTTATGTAACTTGTTTCTCAAGAGTAAAGATTAAAACAGTCTCTTCAGTCATTCCAGTCTAGCAGCTTTGAATATAGCTAAAGCAGCCTGATTCAGGGAACATGCATTCTTGACATGAAAGAAGGGGAAATTTGTGTAGCTTATTTGGTATTTCTTTATCTCCTTAAATTTGCAAGAGATTCCTAAGGAGATTGGAGACTTTACTCACAAGGAGAAATGTAGCTGTCATTATACATTTACATTTCAGAAATCTTTTGACCAGAATCAATGATTAATGGATAAGGTAAGTGTTACAAAAAATTTGTTGTTAGATTATTCATCAGATTCTTCTTTGCCAGTCATTAGACATACAGCGGTCAAGTTAAATTATTTTCAACTGTTCCTGAAATTTGCAGGGAACACAGCTCAAAATGTGACTGCTTTTCACACAATACTCCATCACTTGTGATCCTTATGTGTTGGCAGCATTGGTAAAGTGAATATCTGTCACCTGAATGATGCACCAGTGTGCAGCTATCTTTGAGATGCCACAGAGGTCCACGCTGATGAGGGCACCATCTGATTAGAAGGTCACAGATTTCTTCGGCACTGGTTCTCAGTCACGTCCAAGTAACCTTGCCTCTGCCTGTAGGTGCAGTGCTCAAGGTAGTGTCTTCTTCTGCTTCATGCCTCTTGTTCCTCTCCTCTTGCTTCCTGATGTCCGGTGTTCTGCCCTTCCTGTGCAGACTGCTGTTCCTCATCCTCAATGCCCTCGATTTCCGACAGTGCTGCTCCAGTGCCCACGGAACCCCCTGAACTGGCAACGTTCTTCATCAGAGTGACCAACTCTTATGAAATAAAATAAGGGACACCGACCTGGATGTTGTGTGGTGTGGGCATGGGGATGCTGGTGACCATAAGAGGGGGGAAGGGGGGCACAAGGGAAACGTGGTTTCTGAGCTTTCGGGGTGGAGGATGGGGAGTAGTGTTGGTGAGCATAAGAGCAGGGGGAAGGGGCATGGGCTGGGGTGGTGGTGGGGGGTGTTGGTGTGCACAGTGTGGGGGGAGGGTTTCTGGTAAGCAGAACTCTCCCTGGTGGCCAAGGGCCAAACTGCTCACAAAAATAAACAGAGGCACAGGCAAGAGTCCAGGCTCAGTACCCCACAGGCTGTACTAGGAATAAGGGACAAAAGGCATCCTTTAAGGAGCATGGGACCATTAGTCAAAATAAGGGATAATCCCTTAAAATATGAAATGTTTCCAGTCCTGTTCTTAATGCTGGCTCCTCCCTTGACCTGTGATAGGCTGCTGCAACTTTGGTATTGTCCTTTAAACTTCAAAAAACATTTTCACTTACCTTATTTACTTACCTTCCCAGCTCCATGACTTGCCCCACCCATGGTTGTTGCCTCCTTGTGGCTGCTCTGATTCAGACAGTTCCTAAACTCTGCCCCCCCCCACTCTGAGAAGATTTGCAAAGTTTCAGGGACGGGCTTTTAATAAACCCACTGCATTGTTAACTGGCCGACATGTGGGCAAATTCCAAGGCCTGAGCTCTTCCCCCGACCTTGAGAAAATCGGAGGGAGGCTCAGAAATGGAGGTGGACCTCCAACTGCACAACATTGTGGACTTTTTATCACTGGCCCACCTCCGTTTGAACCCAATCGAATCTGGGAAAATCCAGCCCAATGTGTTTGCTATTGAGCAATGAAACAAGCCACTCTATTCAAAATAAACACCAAATTCAATGGGTAATTGAAAGAAGTAGAGTTTTTAATGGACTTTGCTTCCTTATATATTTAAAATTGTGATTGATATAACAGAGATTGACTTTGAGCAGGAAGTCCAGTGCCCCCAGAGGTAAAGCTGCAAGGTAGCAATTCAGTGCATTAAAAAAATGCCTGTAGATTAAGAATCAATTGCAGGCTGAGGATCAGTGCAGTGTAAATGTTGCCTTCATGTTGAGAAGAAAAGCAAAGTTTGTAATTACTATAAATACTGAACTATATTCATATAGTAGTTCAATGCCCTTTGAGTTTCTAGGCTTGTTTAATAGCCTGAGTCACAATGAATCCCAGTGAATGTTCATCCATTTTCTGAATCACATAGCAACACCTGATATACTCCAATAAGCCAGGGTACATTGGAAGGGGTCTCAGTTTGACCTGTGGGTCTCATTATGTTTATGTAGATAATGGGACACATGAAGATTCATTTTGAAGCTGAGAAAAATGTGGCATTCACTTACCCAAGCGGCCAATGATGCTGAACCCAAGAAAATCTAGTGCAAAAATGTAGGAGTTACCAAATGGGATGCAAATGATGGCATTGGACAGCAAATCAGGTTACAATGTAGAGTAGCAGTAAACTGGGACTTGACAGTTTAAAATATTTTAAAAGTAAGGTTCTCCAGGAGTCAGCATTGGAACCCTTTGTATCCAATAAAATATTAATGATTTAGATGGAATTACCATAAGTAAAATCTCCAGGTGCAGATTTTTCAGCCAGAGAAAGTAACAAGCAACAATTTAGAATGGCTTCAATCTTTTACGGTCAATAAATGGGAAATGCAATCCAATTTGTTTAAGCGTAAAGTAATTAGTATGGAAACAAAGAACAAATTCCCAAAAGGAGCAGTTTTATTTCTTGGTTTGGAAAGATGTCAAGAATTATTGAAAGATTATAAATTTGTGAAAGCATGAGCATAGTGTAAAGAGACAATAATTAATCAGCGAGCTGTATTAGTAAAAGGATGCAAGTCAACAAACATTATGCTGTACTTGTATAAGGTTCTGCCTACAGAACTGGGAATCTAATCATTGGAATTATTAAATGGCCCCAAGATGCTACAGGTTCAAGCAGTGAAAATGATTATCCTTGTCAGAAACTTAAAGTAACGAGGAAGTATGGAAGAAGTTAAGTTTATTTTTGTTAAGGGAGAAAAAATGTTGAAGTGGTCTAATTGAAGTTATTGGGTTACACATGCATTATGACAAAATTAACTGCCATGACGAGCTCAAATATCAGGAGCCAGAAGTTAAATATTAGAAAGATAAAGTCTATAGACAGGGAAAAATATTTACATTCGAAGCATATCAGAGTTGCCAAAATAAGTTACCTGGAAGCCATTTGGGCAAATAGTGTAAATGGGTTCAAGAGGGAAATGAAATGTGCTTCTGGAGCAAGAACATGGGTAGGTGGGGTTGGATCTTTATAGATTATGGGCTTGCTAGGACTTCTTCTTTCTCTTCAGTTCTCTGCCCAAAGGCAGATCCGAATGACAGTGCTGCGATCTCCACCACAGGTAGGGCAAGGAGGCATATCCTAAACCTACCCCAGCCAGAACTGAGATCAAACCCTTAGTGGTTGACATCAATCTAATCCATAGCAACCATCCAGCAAACTGTTGCTGTATCGAAGAAACTTTTCCTGAGGCTTATACAAATGTACAATACTATTTATGCTGTGCTATATATGATCATCTCCACAATATTGTAAGATTTCAGGGTTATGAGATATAAAACACTTCTAATTAAAATCTCTGCGTTCCAAATTCTTCATTTCTAACATTAGGAACTTCAGTTGTGCCTGACCCAACAAGGTACAAAAAACTAGTATTTATGAATCAAGTAGAATTTATTAAGTAAGATTTTGCATTTATTTATCAAAGAAACAGTGAAGACAACACAGAATTTTTTATCCCTCAAGTTCCTAGGATTCCTTGGCCTTTGCCTGCACAGGCAGCAGTCTTGCTCTTCTTCTGTCTCTACCACAGAAGCCTTGGTTAAACTGTGCCAACAAGGATTCCAATTTTCCAACTTTTATCCCTACTTCTCAATATTCCGGAATCCCTTATTTGGAAATAGTCCAAATTCACTTCTTCCATTGGCTTAGGGTCCGGGTCATCTGGTGTCACCCACCTCATGTAGCCTAAAGACAAATGTCCATCCCTTATCCCCTGGGCCTCCAGAGTTCACATTCCATTGTGAACAAATGCTACATCCTTTAGATTCAGATTACCAGTGTATAAACAATGTCACATCCTCTTCAACATATTTTAACCCAAGTCCCCCAAAGACTAAAACCATGAAAAACAAATGTTAATAGCACCTCTTACCATAACGTCAAAACAGGAAGAAAAGTTTCCATCTAATGCAGATGTTCCCCTCTTACAGATATGGCTAATCAATTAAATCAATGCATGGGTTTTATTTAAAGATAAGGTGTCGTTCAAAGTTCAAGCTGGCTTTTTAGCCATTAATTCAAAGCTGACAAAAAAGACCCTTAATTGCCCAAAATACAATTAAGACAACACGCAACTGCTGGACTCAGGCTCTTAGGCAACTTAAAGTCGTAAAATCATTAAGTGTAGCTTCTCATAAGCAACAGCTGTCAGTCATCCTGTAAAGATTCCCAACTGTCTTGACTCTCCATTGTCTCACTAACAGAAATTCAAACTGAACTATTTTTTAAAAAGTAGTTAAAATAAAAGCCATTACATCCAACCAACAATGAACCCTAAAAATTACTATTGTCAAAGCCTTACAATACGAAGGAGTATCTGAAGGAATGATGCATTACTTAATACATATTGTTTGAGCCCAGCTTTGATTTTAATTAGTCACTTTGTTTTAATATACAATATTTGGCTAAAGATGATGAGAATCTACCAGGCAATTGCAGTTTATTTTTAACTTTACCCAAAATTATTTTATTAATTATTTCACATGAGGTGGGCATTGCTGGCTAGGCCAGCATTTATTGCCCATTCATAACTGCCCTTGAGATGATGGTGGTGACCTGGGAGGGGTGGGGAGTCAGGAGGTAAGTTACTCACTGTAGAATTCTCAGATTATGACCTGCTCTTGTAGTCACAGTATAATATCCCTGGTCCAGTTCAGTTTCTGGTCAATGGTAACCCCTAAGGTATTGATAGTGTGGGATTCAGTGATGGTAATGCCATTAAGTGTTAAGGGAAGATGGTTAGATTCTCTCTTGTTGGAGATGGTCATTGCCTGGCACGTGAAGTACAAATGTTACTTGCCACTTATCCACCTGAATTTTATACAGGTCTTGCTGCATTCAGATATTGACTGCTTCAGTGTCTGAGGAGTCATGAATGGTGCTGAACATTGTGAAATCATCACCAAACATCCCCACTTTTGACCTAATGATGGAAGGAAGATCATTGGTGAAACAGCTGAAGATGGTTGGGCCTAGGACACTATCCTGAGGAACTCCTGCAGCGATATCCTGAGACCAAGATAATTATCATCCAACAATCACAACCATCTTCCTTTGTGCTAGGTATGACTCCAACCAGAAGAGCTTTCCCCCGATTCCCATTAATTCCAGTTTTGCTTGGGCTCCTTGATGCCACACTCGGTCAAATGCTTGATGTCAAGGGCAGTCACTCTCACCTCACCTTTTGAGTTCAGTTTTTTTTCCATATTTGAATCAGGGCTGCAATGAGGTCAGGAACTGAGTTGCCCTGGCAGAACCCAAATTCAGAATTACTGAGAAGGCTCTGGATGAGTAAAAGCAGCTTAATAGCACTAGTACCATCACCTTCCATCACTTTGCTGATGATGAAGAGTAGACTGATGTGGCAATAATTTGCTGGGTTGGATTTGTCCTGCTTTTTGAGGACTGGCCATATCTGACCAGTTTGACGCAATGCTGGGTTGATGCCAGCATTGTAGCTGTGCTGGAACAGCTTGGCTAGGCGCAAGACTAGTTCTGGAGAAATATTCTTCAGTATTACTGCCAGAATGTTGTCAGGGTCCATAGCCTTTGCAGTATCCAGTACCTCCACCTATTTCTTGATATCAAGTGGATCGAATCAAAATAGCTCAAGACTGGCATCTGTGATGCTGGGGAACTCAGAAGAAAATTGAGATGGATCATCCACTCGGCATTTCTGGATGAAGGTGCTTCAGCCTTGACTTTTGCACTGACACTCTGGGCTCCCCAATTATTGAGGATGGCAATATTTGTGGAGCCTCCTCTTCCATTCAGTTATTTAAATGCCCGCCATCATTCATGACTGCTTAGGTCTGATCTGTTGGTTGAGGTGTCACTTAGCTCTGCATGATATGCTGCTTCTGCTGTTTAGAGTGCAAATGGTCTTGTGCTGTAGCTTCACCAGGTTGACACCTCCTTTTTAGGAATGCCTGCTGATGCTCCTAGTATGCCCTCCTGCACCCTTCATTGAACCAGGGTTGATCCCCCAACTTGGTGGTAATGGTAAAGTGGGAGATATGCCAGGCCATGAGGTTACAGATTGTGGTTGAATACAATTCTGCTGCTGCTAATGGCCCACAGCGTCTCATGGATGCCCAGTTTTGAGTTGCTAGATCTGTTCGAAATCTATCCCATTTAGCACGGGTGGTAGTGTCACACACATGATGGAGGATATCCTCGATGTGAAGATGGGACTTTGTCTCCACAAGGACCGTGTGGTTGTTACTTTTACCAATAATTTCATGGGCAGATGCATCTGCGACAGGTAGTTTGGTGAGGATGAGGTAAAGCTGGTTTTTCCCTCGTGTTGGTTCCCTCACCACCTGCCATACACCCAGTCTAGCAGTTATGTCCTTTAGGACTCGGACAGCTAGGTCTGTAGTGGTACTACCTACATTGAAGTCTCCCAGCCAGAGTACATTCTGTATCCTTGCCATCATCGCTGCTTCTCCAAGTAGTGTTCAACATGGAGGAGGGGTTGGGTGGGTGGGGTAGCTGGTAATTAGTGGGAGGTTTTCTTTCTCAAGTTTTACTCGATGCCATGAGACTTCATTGAGCCATAGAAAAGTTACAGTGAAGAAAGAGGCTATTCAACCCATCGTGCCTGCGCTGGCAAAAAAGAGAAAAAAGAAACTAACTGCTCATTTTAGTTCCACTTTCCAACATGTGGTCCATAGCCTTGTAGGTTACAGCACTTCAGTTGCAGATCCAGGTACCTTTTAAATGAGTTGGGCATTTCAGCCTCAGCCATCAAATTAGGCAGTGAATTCCAGATGCCCACCACCCTCTGGGTGAAAAAGTTTTTCTTCATGTCCCCTCTAATCCTTCTACCAATCACTTTAAATCTATACCCCCTGGTAATTGACCCCTCAGCTAGGGGAAGTAAATCTTTCCTCTATATCCTATCCAGGCCCCTCATAATTTTGTACACCTCAATTAGGTCACCCCTTAGCCTCCTCTGTTCTAAGGAAAACAACCCTAGCCTATCCAATCTCTTCTCGTAGCTGCATTTTTCAAGACCTGGCAACATTCCTGTAAATCTCCTCTGCACTTTCTCCAGAGTAATTATGTCCTTCCTGTAATGTGACCAGAACTGTACACAAAATTCCAGCTGTGCCCTAACCAGTGTTTTATACAGTTCCATCATTACATTCCTGCTTTTATATTCAAAACCTTGCCCAATAAAGGAAAGCATTCCATATGCCTTCTTGACCACCTTGTTCAACTGTCCTGCCACCTTCAAGGACCTGTGGACATACAGTCCAAGGCCTCTCATTTCCTTAACCCCTCTCAATATTTTCCCATTTATTGAGTATTCCTTTGCTTTGTTTGCCCTCTCCAAATGCATTACCTCACACTTTTCCGGATTGAGTTCCATTTGCCACTTCTCCGTCCACTCAACCAAACCATTGATATCGTTCTGGAGTCAACAGCTATCCTCTTCATTATCAACTACACAGCCAATTTTTGTGTCTGTAAATTTCCCAATTGTGCCACCCACATTTAAGTCTAACTCATTAATATATACAACAAACAGCAAGGGCCCCAACACTGAGCCCTGTGGAACACCACTGGAAACCGTTTTCCATTCGAAAAAACATCCATCGACCATTAACCTTTGTTTCCTGTCACTGAGCCAATTTTGGATCCAACCTGCCACCTTCCCCTGTATCCCGTGAGATCTCACTTTCCTGACCAGTCTGCCATGTAGAACCTTGTCAAATTCCTTACCGAAATCCATGTAGACAACATCCACTGCACCACCCTCATCAATCACAGAATCACACAGTGCAGAAGAGGCCCTTGAGTCTGCAACGACACGTGAGAAATCCTCCTTGATACTTGCTTAAAAAACTCTATTAAGTTGGTAAGACACAATCTTCCTCTAACAAAACCATGCTGACTATTCTTGATGAACCTGTGCTTTTCTAAGTGACAGTTTATCCTGTCTTTCAGAATTGTTTCCAATAATTTGCCCACCACTGAAATCAGACTGAAGGGCCTATAATTTTCTGGCCTATCCCTTGCACCCTTTGTAAATAATGGTACAATGTTCGCAGACCTCCAATCCTCTAGGGCCTCGCCAGTATTGAGTGGCTTCCTTCAACAGCCTGGGATACAATCCATTTGACCCTGGTGATTTATCCACCCTTCAAGCATGTCAGTGCCTCCGGTACTTCCTCTCTCATTATGCTTATTGTATCTAATATTTCACACTCCTCCTCTTTAACTAGAATGTCTGCATCATCCTCTCCTTAGTGAAGACTCATTGAGAACCCTGTCCACATCTTCTGCATCAACACACAAGTTATCATGAATATCTCTGTTAGGCCCTAACTTTTCCATAGCTATTCTCTTGCTCTTAATGTACTGGTAAAACACGTTAGGATTTTCTTTGACTTCACCCACCAATATTTTTTCGTGTCCTTTCTTTGCTTTCTTAATTTCCATTTTTACTTCACCCCTGTACTTTCTATACTCTCTAGGCTTTCTATAGTAGTAAGTCTTTTGTGACTGTCTTAAGTTTTCTTTTCCTGCTTTATCTTGGTCTGTATGCTTCTGGATAACCCGGGGTCTCTGGACTTGGCAGTACCGCCCATTTCTTTATGGGGACATGTCTACACTGCCTGTAGAATCTCACTTTTGATCACTGATTCGACACAACTTTTCATTCTAACAGTTATATCCAGTCCGCTGTCACCAGCTCACCTCTGAGCTTTGTTATATTTGTCTTCCCCCGATTTAGAACTTTTACTCCTGTTCTATCTTTCTCCTTTTCCATAATGATGTTAAGTCTAACTATATTATGGTCATAGTCTTCAAACCGGTTCCCCACTGCTACTTCATCCACTTGCCCAGTCCTCATTTCCGAAGACTAGATCTAGAATTGCGCCCCCTCTCTTCACCTTATTACGTGCTGGCTAAAAAAAGTTCTCTTGAATACAGTTCAAGAATTTTGCGCCCTCTGTGCCCTTCACACTGTCCGTATCCCAATTGATATTAGGATAGTTGAAGCCCCCAATGATTACTGCCCTATTGTTTTTGCATTCAGAAATCTGTCTACATATTTGCTCTTCAAACTCCCTCCCACTATTTGAGGGTCTATGGTAGCAGTGTGGCTGCCCCATTTTTTATTTCTGAGCTCAACCCTTAGGGCCTCATTTGATGCTTCATTTAGTATATCATCCCTCCTCACAGCTGTACTTGATTCTTTAACCAATAATGCCACACCCCCATCTTTTTTATCCCCCTCCCTATCCTGCCTGAAAACTCGATATCTTTGGATGTTGATTTGCCATTTTTAACATAAGAACATAAGAAATAGGAGCAGGAGTAGGCCATTCGGCCCCTCAAGCCTGCCCCACCATTCGATAAGATCATGGCTGATCTGCCCCAGGCCTCAGCTCCTCTTTCATGCCAGCTCCTCATAGCCCTCATCTCCCCGATATTTCAAAGATCTATCTACCTCCTCTTTAAATACTTACAGTGATCTAGCCTCCACAACTCTCTGGGGTAGAGAATGCCAGACATTCACTACCCTCTGGGAGAAGAAATTCCTTCACATCTCAATTTTAAATGAGTATCTCCTTATTCTGTAACAATATCCCCTAGTTTGAGATTTCCCACTCGTGGAAACATCTTCTCAACATCTCCTTTGTCAAGTCCCCTCAGAATCTTGTACGTTTCAATAAGATCGCCCCTCATTCTTCTAAACTCTAATGAATAAAGGCCTAAACTGTTTAGCCGTTCTTGATAAGTCAACCCCTTCAATCCCCAGGAATCAGCCTAATGGATCTCTTTTGAACTGCCTCCAATGCCAGTATATCCTTTCTTACCTACGGGGACCAAAACTGTACTCAGCGCTCCAGGTGCAGCCTCACCAACAAGACTTCCCTATTTTTAAACTCCAACCCCCTAGCAATACAGGCCAAAATTCCATGTGCCTTCTTAATTACTAGCTGCACCTGCATGCTAACGTCTTGTGTTTCATGCACAAGAACACCCAGATCTCTCTGTGCTGCACTTTTTTGGAGTCTCTCTCCATTTAAATAATAGTCTACCTTTTGATTCTTCCTATAAAAGTGCATGACCTCACATTTTCCCACATTGAACTCCACCTGCCAACTTTTTGCCCATTCACTCACCCTATCTATATCTCTTTGCAGATTCTTTATGTCCGCATCACAACATGTCCTCCCACCTATTTTTGTATCATCAGCAAATCTGGATACATTACACTCTGCCCCCTCCTCCAAGTCATTAATATAGATAGTAAATAATTGAGAGCCTAGGACTGATCCTTGTGGCACTCCGCTAGTTATGTCTTTCCAACCTGAAAAAGACCCATTAATCCTGACTCTGTCTTCTGTGTGTTAACCAATCCTCAAACTAGTTTTGCCCTTCCTTAATCCAAGTTTCCATTATAGTGATGATATCAAACTGCCATTGTCTATCTGTGCCCTCAGCTCATCATTTATTTACATATGTACCTTTTAACACTGCTAAATTCCTGTCCTGTACACTTTTTTAATCAGTGCTGCTTCTGTCTTTCAGAGACACTCATTAATTTTCCATCTCCCGTTCCCTGCTTTGAATTTGCCCTCAGGTTCCCATTTCCCCTGCCAATCTAGTTTAACCCCTACCCCGCCTCCCCACAACATTAGGAAATTTCCCTGCAAGGATATTGGTCCCAATTCTGTTCAGGTGTAGACCATCCAGCTTGTACAGGTCCCACTTTCCTCAGAACCAATCCCAGTGCCTCAGAGATCTGATGCCCGCCCTCCTACACCAGCTTTCCAGCTACGTGTTTAATTGCTCAAGTCTCCTATTTCGAAACTCACTTGCACATGGGACTGGGAGTAACCCTGAAATTACTGCTTTAGAGGTCCTGCTTTTCAATCTCCTCCCCAGCTCCCTAAAGTCTACTTTCAGGACCTCATCCCCTTTCCTACCGAAGTCATTGATACCAATGTGGACCACGACCTCTGGCTGATCACCGTCTCCCAGAAGAATGTCCTGCAGCTGTTCCATGACATCCTTGACTCTGGCACCAGGAAAGCAACATACCATCCTGGAGTCACATCTACGTCCACAGAAATGAAGGTCTGTTCCCCTAACTAATGGATCCCCTGTTACTACTGCTACTCTCCTCTTCTTTCTTCCCTCCTTCACAGCAGAGCTGTCTGTGGTGCCACAAACTTGGTTCTGACTGCACTCCTCCAAGGAACCAATGCCCTCACTCGTATCCAAAACGGAAAACCGATTGGTAAGCAAGACCCCAAGGGGTTCCTGCACCACCTGCCTAATTTTCTTGGGCTGTGTGGTGGTCACCCATTATCTTCCTGCCTCCAGGCTCCTAAGCTGCAGTGTGATCACTTCTCTGAATGTGTTATCCAAGTAGCTCTCAGCCTCACAGGTGCACTCCAATGGCTCCAGCTCTGAAACCTGGAGCTCAAGGTTTTGCAGCTGGTGACACTTCCTGCATATGTGGTCGCCTAAGACATTGGTGGTATCCACAACTTCCCACATGAAGGGTTCTCAAAATTCCCACATTTTTCATATCATCAACAAGGATATGACTTCTGGACTTTTATGGCAGAAGACCTAACTGCTGGGTTAAGCGTAGAACCGTGCAGACAGGAGGCTAGGATGAGAGGAGACAGAATACGCATTCTTCCCTTTAAAACAATCAACCCAGAGAAAGACTTCATCTTACACAAAACTAAAGCCCATCAAAATCTTGCATAAATAATGGCTACTAACTACTAAGGCAAGAAGGTGCCAATCAATGCAATTATGCAAAACTATCATTACTCCACATATACAATGGCTTTCAGCTCAAGGCTAGTTATGGGGGCAGGAAGACAACGATAAACATCATGCGAGCTCATTAAAAACAATGAGACAACAATCACCTGAAGAAGCCCAAATCAGACAAAGGGCCAGCCTTGATTTGGTTTCAGATAAGAAATTAAAAAAAAAAACAGTATAACTGGGCCAGCAGTTACGAAGGGCAGGACACAGGAGGGGGAGCAGTTTTTGGAGTGGTCGGAGCAGAGTTTGAGCAGGGAGCTGAGCCAAGTGGAGGAAGGGAATCTGGAGGTTTGCAGGCCCACAGGCAACATCACGGTGAGGGGCACAGGGTGGCAGGCTCAACCGAAGACAACAAGGCCGCAATCGCAGCCCTCCACGAAGATCGACCACCCATAACCGCATCCTCCACTCAACTGAAGAACCTTCACAGATTCCACAGACCAGGACCACGTGGGGATGACAGGCCCCACAGGACACAAAGAGCGTACCCTAAAACTGCAACTGTCTTACCTGGCTGGATTTCACACTGTCAAGGGACCCTGGGTGGTGAGCATGATCCCTGACCTCTCCTAGTTCAATTTAGTTAGGTTTTGGGGGTGGGACAAGGGTAAGGGGATTAGTAGCATGATTTTTCCCTTGTTATGCTGTGTGTTCCCCATTCTTAACTAAGTGTACTTTGCAGGTCTGTATAATCTCAGTGTAATCCTAATGTTATAAGTTCATTTGTGACTTCAATAAACTCAGTTTTTTTTTGCACCACCAAAACCAGTTGTCTGCTGCACTTTGTCACAATCCCCAAATAAGTCCAAGGTCTAGAACCCAGGGAGTAGGAGCGATTCGGACCATTCAGAAGTCAGAGCTGAAACTGACACACACACCACCACCCCCTACACAAATATTACAAGACACGCATTCCACAAGACTGAGCTGCCCTGCTATAACTTCAATTTACTTCACTTGTGTTAACTTTATTTTACTTTGATTTACTTATGCAACTTTATTTTACCTGGCCTCAACTTAACTTTATTTCCCTGTTGTTTGTGTTTCTTACTTAAATGTAAGTAGCCCCTTCTTTTAAACAGAATGTGTTTTTCTAATTCTCAGCTACTTAATGACGCTCCCTAACAGTAATTTCTTGCCAACCAATGAACTTATGTTTCTCCTGTGATATCAGGTGCTAAATGCTGCTGACCCTGTCTCTGTGCCCTTCACACTGTTCGTATCCCAATTGATATTAGGATAGTTGAAGCCCCCAATGATTACTGCCCTATCATTTTTTCACTCAGAAATCTGTCTACATATTTGCTCTTCAAACTCCCTCCCACTATTTGAGGGTCTATGGTAGCAGTGTGGCCGCCCCATTTTTTATTTCTGAGCTCAACCCTTAGGGCCTCATTTGATGCTTCATTTAGTATATCATCCCTCCTCACAGCTGTACTTGATTCTTTAACCAATAATGCCACACCCCCATCTTTTTTATCCCCCTCCCTATCCTGCCTGAAAACTCAATATCCGTGGATGTTGATTTGCCATTTTTAACATAAGAACATAAGAAATAGGAGCAGGAGTAGGCCACTCAACCCCTCAAGCCTGCCCCACCATTCAATAAGATCATGGCTGATCTGCCCCAGGCCTCAGCTCCTCTTTCGTGTCGGCTTCTCATAGCCCTCAACTCCCCGATATTTCAAAGATCTATCTACCTCCTCTTTAAATACTTACAGTGATCTAGCCTCCACAACTCTCTAGCGTAGAGAATGCCAGACATTCACTACCCTCTGGGAGAAGAAATTCCTTCACATCTCAATTTTAAATGAGTATCTCCTTATTCTGTAACTATGTCCCCTAGTTTGAGATTTCCCACTAGTGGAAACATCTTCTCAACATCTCCTCTGTCAAGTCCCCTCAGAATCTTGTACATTTCAATAAGATCGCCCCTCATTCTTCTAAACTCTAATGAGCCTGTCCCAGAGTCCTCCTCTCACACTCTCCTCTAGATGCTGCTGACTGCCTGTCCCAGGAACCTCCTCTCACACTCTCCTCTAGGTGCTGCTGACTGTCCCAGGGTCCTCCTCTCACACTCTCCTCTAGGTGGTGCTGACTGTCCCAGGGTCCTCCTCTCACACTCTCCTCTAGATGCTGCTGACTGCCTGTCCCAGTGTCCTCCTCTCACACTCTCCTCTAGGTGCTGCTGACTGTCCCAGGGTCCTCCTCTCACACTCTCCTCTAGGTGCTGCTGACTGCCTGTCCCAGAGTCCTCCTCTCACACTCTCCTCTAGGTGCTGCTGACTGTCCCAGGGTCCTCCTCTCACACTCTCCTCTAGGTGCTGCTGACTGCCTGTCCCAGGGTCCTCCTCTCACACTCTCCTCTAGGTGCTGCTGACTGTCCCAGGGTCCTCCTCTCACACTCTCCTCTAGGTGCTGCTGACTGCCTGTCCCAGGGTCCTCCTCTCACACTCTCCTCTAGGTGCTGCTGACTGTCCCAGGGTCCTCCTCTCACACTCTCCTCTAGGTGCTGCTGACTGTCCCAGGGTCCTCCTCTCACACTCTCCTCTAGGTGCTGCTGACTGTCCCAGGGTCCTCCTCTCACACTCTCCTCTAGGTGCTGCTGACTGACTGTCCCAGGGCTCTCCTATCACTCTCTCCTCTAGGTGCTGCTGACTGTCCCAGGGTCCTCCTCTCACACTCTCCTCTAGGTGCTGCTGACTGCCTGTCCCAGGGTCCTCCTCTCACACTCTCCTCTAGGAGCTGCTGACTGTCTGTCCCAGGGACCTCCTCTCACACTCTCCTCTAGGTGCTGCTGACTGCCTGTCCCAGGGTCCTCCTCTCACACTCTCCTCTAGGTGCTGCTGACTGCCTGTCCCAGGGACCTCCTCTCACACTCTCCTCTAGGTGCTGCTGACTGCCTGTCCCAGGGACCTCCTCTCACACTCTCCTCTAGGTGCTGCTGACTGCCTGTTGCAGGATCCTCCTCTCACACTCTCCTCTAGGTGCTGCTGACTGCCTGTCCCAGGGTCCTCCTCTCACACTCTCCTCTAGGTGCTGCTGACTGCCTGTCGCAGGATCCTCCTCTCACACTCTCCTCTAGGTGCTGCTGACTGCCTGTCCCAGGGTCCTCCTCTCACACTCTCCTCTAGGTGCTGCTGACTGCCTGTCCCAGGGTCCTCCTCTCACACTCTCCTCTAGGTGCTGCTGACTGTCTGTCCCAGTGTCCTCCTCTCACACTCTCCTCTAGCTGCTGCTGACTGTCCCAGGGTCCTCCTCTCACACTCTCCTCTAGGTGCTGCTGACTGCCTGTCGCAGGATCCTCCTCTCACACTCTCCTCTAGGTGCTGCTGACTGCCTGTCCCAGGGTCCTCCTCTCACACTCTCCTCTAGGTGCTGCTGACTGCCTGTCCCAGGGTCCTCCTCTCACACTCTCCTCTAGGTGCTGCTGACTGTCTGTCCCAGGGTCCTCCTCTCACTCTCTCCTCTAGGTGCTGCTGACTGACTGTCCCAGGGTCCTCCTCTCTCTCTCTCCTCTAGGTGCTGCTGACTGCCTGTCCCAGGGTCCTCCTCTCACACTCTCCTCTAGGTGCTGCTGACTGTCCCAGGGTCCTCCTCTCACACTCTCCTCTAGGTGCTGCTGACTGCCTGTCCCAGGGTCCTCCTCTCACACTCTCCTCTAGGTGCTGCTGACTGCCTGTCCCAGGATCCTCCTTTTTCATGCTCCTCATGAGGTCTGGAATCAATGTTGAGGATTCCCTGCCAACTCCATCCCACCTGCATACCACTGTGCTGCCACTCTGTTGGGTCTGTCCTGTTAGTGGGACCAAATTTTGCCAGGGATGGCTATAATTTTGGTGTATGGGACATTGCCTATAAGGTGTGATTCCATGACTATTACTATGTCAGGCTGTTGCTTGACTAGTCTATGGGAAAGCTTTCTCAATTTTGGCACAAGCCCCCCAGATGTTAGCAATGAGGACTTTGTAAGGTTGACAGATCTTGGTATGCCATTGATATGTCCAGTGCCTAGGGCTGTCCTAGTCAGGTGGTCCATCCAGCTTCATTCCCTTTTTGATTTCCTTGTAGCAGTTTTGATACAAATGAGCAGCTTTCTAGGCAATTTCAGAGGGCACTTAACTGTTAGCCATGCTGCTGTGTGTCTAGAGTCATTTAGGCTAGACATGTTAAGGATGGCAGATTCCTTCCCTGGCCATCAAGGCGCCAGCAGGTGAGCCCGGTGCCTTCATCAACAGGAAGGGCTTCCACTCCATGAACGTGCAGATAGTGTGTGACCACAGGATGCTGATTCTACAAGTCTGTGCAAGGTACCCAGGCAGCTCCCACGACACCTACATCCTCAGACACTCCCAGGTGCCGGGGCTCTTCAGTGCTCCAGCCCGGCTGGATGGATGGCTGCTGGGTGACAAGGGCTATCCCCTCAGAAGGTGGCTCATGACCCCTCTCCCCCATCCAAGAACAGAAGCTGAGCAGCGGTACAATAGGAGCCACGACTCCACAAGGGCTGTGGTGGAAAGAGCCATCGGTCTTCTCAAGATGCGCTTCCGATGCCTGGACTGTTTCAGGGGCGCACTCCAGTACCCGCCAGATCATGTCTCGGTGATAGTGGTTGCATGCTGCACTCTGCACAATCTTGCGCTGGAAAGGGGGGACACAGTGGACGATGAAGATGTAGACACAGTGTCTGCAGCTGCACACGATGAGTCCAGCAGTGAGTCCGAGTATGAGCACGCACAGGGAAATGCTGAGGGTTAGACACTGACCCAGGCATACTCCAGGGAGGCAGGGACACCCGGGAGGCTTTAATCCAATGAACCTTCAGCCAGCAAACCACAGATGGATCTCCAGGATAAGCCTGGGCTGCAGGCTCCATACTCAATACCTGAGTGCAAAATCTGCCTGGATCTAAGGGCTTTGTTAATAAAACTGAATGCCCCACAAATCACTCATAACATTGTTGGCAACCATACACCTGCAGAAGAAAAGAGGTACCCTCAGCGATGGTGACATGCCTGAATTTAATATTATAACAAAAGGAACTTAAGAAAACAAAATGACAAAGGTGTTAAACATCACAGCAACTCATAAAGACCTCATCTCGGGCCAAAACAAAGGTACCAGTGAGAAACCCGTGGTGTGCCTAAGCTGCCTTATGTTTACGTTTGCGGGTGCTACGTCTTGGTGCTGCCCCCTCGCTGGGAGTGGGATCTGAGACAGCTGCTGACTCTGCTGTCCTGTTGGCCTCGATGACCTTGGCGGTCGTCCTCTGGCCTGTGGAGCCTGTGCTGGTCCCGCCTGGGAGGGAGTGGCCAGTTCCACAGCTGGCACCTCCCCAGTCATCACAGCCTCACCGGATGCTACGGTCACTGGCAGAGGGGTGGAGGAGCTGCTGCCCTCATCCGGAGCGCTCTGAGAGGTGCCCGCAGAGACGTCAGACAGCTAATGCGCCGATGTGAGGTCGCTTTGGACCTCCCTGCTCACCGTGTATGGATGGGCACCGAGCTGGGAAACTTGGTGCCCAGACCATCTCCCACACTGGCACTGACCAGCTGAGGTCAATGCCAATGTGAGGGCTTGCTGGACAGAGCACATCCCCAGGAAGCCCTGATGGGTCTCCTGGAGAAGCCTCTCCACGAGAGTCGCCACTCTTTCCATGGAGGATGCATGGTGCTCGGACATGAGGTTCATTGCATCGGCGATGGTCAGTGTAGACTCCTCCACCATGGTGACCAAGCCAAGCATAGCCTCATGTATCTCCTCCAGATGCTCCCGCACACCCGGCCACATTTCCTGCTCCTACTCCATCATGGACGGCTCCAGAGTCACATCATCAGGCACCGACTGAGCATGTGCCTGGTCTCCTGCAGTCCTCCGACTGCTGGCACCATGGGCACTCTCTGTCTCTGCCAGCTCCTTCAGTGACTGTGAAGTGCCCTCACCGCTGTGCCCCGGGACACTACCTGATGTTCTAATTCCCACCGAGGTGCTGGTATCTGTGCTGGTGCCTGCCTGGCAGAGATGGTGTGACACCGGTGAGACTTCAGGGCCCTCAGGTGTGAGAGGGGCCTCTGCTGCTCCTCCTCCCGGCCCTGCTCCACTGATGCTGAAAGGAAGAACAAGGACATTGGATCAGTTAACGTGGAGACAATGTCAATGTGTATCCCTGTCCCCCGGATCATTATGCGCTCATCCTTCCATAACCAATGGACAAGCCATGTTGCAAACTTCAATCACTGAACATTCAGCACTGCCATGGCTGTTGGGAGAACAATGGTGACCTCACTGCTGGGCATAAATACCTGCCCATGGCACCCCAGCCTCACTGACACCAGTGGACCTGGGCACATGGCACCTCTCCAGATCCAGGACCTCATGTCCGAAGCGGCTGAGAATGTCTAACTGCACCTGGTCACTGCCAGTCCTCACCCGCTCTGCAGCATTATGTACATTCTCCTCCTGAAAATGAGAGAGGAGCATTGATTAGTGCAAATTGTACCTGGATTCTCTTCACACACGGCCCACCCAGACCAGAGTGGGACATATCAGGGCTCCAGTGTCTCCTCACCCTGCAGCTGCCGAACACTCACACAAAGATGCTCGGCCTGTTCCCCTCCCCCACCCCCCACCTCCCTTGGCCACATGCTGCCTACATCACATTGGGCACCACACGGTCTATCCTTCCATAACAAGGAGGCACAAGCACGTGGAGCACAGAGGACAGCAGATCAATCAGTACCAACGTCACCTTGAAGCTCCCCTCCCAGCATCTCATCACCCTGACTTGGACATGTCCTGTTGTTCCAGCTCTGTGCCCAGGTGCAGCTCCTCCAGGCTGCCCCCAAAACAGTCATGTGGCTCTCAGTGTACCACATGCTGCGGGGGCACAACCCATCTCATCACCACCCTCTCAGGGTGACCTCAGCATGGGCAATATCTGCTGGCCCACCCAGTATAGGACACAGGCCGTCAATGATTCAATGCAGTCACTACCCTCAGACTTGTGGCATGGGGGTGGGGAGGTGGGGAGGGTGGGGAAGGGGGGTGGGTGCGTGGGTGGAGGGGGGCGATGGGGGCACCAGAGGGAAAGCCTACCTGTTGTGTTAAGTGACCAATGCCAACATGGTACCCACCTTCCAGAGCGCTACAGATCAGTGAAGCGCTTGCGACACTGGATCCAGATGCATCATGGGAGCTCACGATCTCCCCCACCTCCTCCAGGCAGGTTTGGTCATGTGCGGGGTTGGCTTCTCCTCCTCCCATCCTGGGGAACCAGGACCTCCCACTGTGCTGCCACATCCTTGAGGAGGGCAGCAAGGCAATTGTCAGAAAAGCGAGGGGCTCAGTGACCCCCCTGCCCTACCTTCCGGCCTGGCCTGTTCACCAGCAGCGCTCTGGGGAGACCTTCCACTGGCCACGATTCACAGCGTCTGAGAGGCTGCAGCAGCTTTTTAAAACAGGCCGCCCGGGTCACCATTGGACCCGGTGGTCATCGCAGTCCCACGGCCGCCCGCCCACTCCCGCTGTCCTCGGGATTCACACTGGACGGGCCTTAACTGACCCGCCTGAATAAAATGGTGGCACAGACCCGATTGCGGGCAGTGATCAAGTCCACATCTGCCCGCACCCCAATCCCACACGGCCCATCCGACAGCCATTATGTCAAATAGGAGAATGTAACAGCCTTTACTGACACTAGCTTTTTTTTAAATTCCAGATTTATTAATTGAATTTAAATTCCACCAGCTGCAGTGGTGGAATTTGAACCCTTATCCCCAGAGCTTTGGCCTGGGCCTCAGATTGTACACACAGGAGCTCTTTCCACTAGGTAGGCTATTGTGTCCTTAACAAAAACAGAATTACCTGGAAAAACTCAGCAGGTCTGGCAGCATCGGCGGAGAAGAAAAGAGTTGACGTTTCGAGTCCTCATGACCCTTCGACAGAACTTGAGTTCGAGTCCAGGAAAGAGCTGAAATATAAGCTGGTTTAAGGTGTGTGTGTGGGGGGCGGAGAGATAGAGAGACAGAGAGGTGGAGGGGGTTGGTGTGGTTGTAGCGACAAACAAGCAGTGATAGAAGCAGAATATCAAAAGATGTCAACAACAATAGTACAATAGAACACATAGGTGTTAAAGATAAAGTTGGTGATATTATCTAAACGAATGTGCTAATTAAGAATGGATGGTAGGGCACTCAAGGTATAGCTCTAGTGGGTTTTTTTTTTTTATATAATGGAAATAGGTGGGAAAAGGAAAATCTTTATAATTTATTGGGAAAAAAAAAAGAGAAGGGGGAAACAGAAAGGGGGTGGGGATGGGGGAGGGGACTCACGACCTAAAGTTGTTGAATTCAATATTCAGTCCGGAAGGCTGTAAAGTCCCTAGTCGGAAGATGAGGTGTTGTTCCTCCAGTTTGCGTTGGGCTTCACTGGAACAATGCAGCAAGCCAAGGACAGACATGTGGGCAAGAGAGCAGGGTGGAGTGTTAAAATGGCAAGCGACAGGGAGGTTTGGGTCATTCTTGCGGACAGACCGCAGGTGTTCTGCAAAGCGGTCGCCCAGTTTACGTTTGGTCTCTCCAATGTAGAGGAGACCACATTGGGAGCAACGAATGCAGTAGACTAAGTTGGGGGAAATGCAAGTGAAATGCTGCTTCACTTGAAAGGAGTGTTTGGGTCCTTGGACGGTGAGGAGAGAGGAAGTGAAGGGGCAGGTGTTGCATCTTTTGCGTGGGCAAGGGGTTGTGCCATAGGAGGGGGTTGAGGAGTAGGGGGTGATGGAGGAGTGGACCAGGGTGTCCCGGAGGGAGCGATCCCTACGGAATGCCGATAAGGGGGGTGAAGGGAAGATGTGTTTGGTAGTGGCATCATGCTGGAGTTGGCGGAAATGGCGGAGGATGATCCTTTGAATGCGGAGGCTGGTGGGGTGATAAGTGAGGACAAGGGGGACCCTATCATGTTTCTGGGAGGGAGGAGAAGGAGTGAGGGCGGATGCGCGGGAGATGGGCCGGACACGGTTGAGGGCCCTGTCAACGACCGTGGGTGGAAAACCTCGGTTAAGGAAGAAGGAGGACATGTCAGAGGAACTGTTTTTGAATGTAGCATCATCGGAACAGATGCGACGGAGGCGAAGGAACTGAGAGAATGGGATGGAGTCCTTACAGGAAGTGGGGTGTGAGGAGCTGTAGTCGAGATAGCTGTGGGTGTCGGTGGGTTTGTAATGGATATTGGTGGACAGTCTATCACCAGAGATTGAGACAGAGAGGTCAAGGAAGGGAAGGGAAGTGTCAGAGATGGACCACGTGAAAATGATGGAGGGGTGGAGATTGGAAGCAAAATTAATAAATTTTTCCAAGTCCTGACGAGAGCATGAAGCAGCACCGAAATAATCATCGATGTACCGGAGAAAGAGTTGTGGAAGGGGGCCGGAGTAGGACTGTGTCCTTAATTGGATTAAGCCTTCATGTAGATTGAGTGTGATCAAAAGCATTTTGGCCTTTCTTTGACTTGAAGGCAGGCTTCTGTGAAAAATCATCTGATGCTTTCTTAAAAGTCTAGTAATTAAAATGTTAATTATTTCAACCACGAAACAATCTAATGTAACAAGCCATGATGTAATGCTGTATGAAATGCAGAAAGCATTATAAAATATGTTTGTTATCAGCTTTTTGTTATTCATTCATAGGATGCGGGCAGCACTGGCTAGGCCAGCATTTATTGCCCATCCCTAATTACCCTTGTTCAGTGGACATTTAAGAGCCGGCCACATCACTGTCACACATAGGCCAGCAGATTTCTTCCCCGAAAGGACGTTAGTAAACCAGATGGGCTTTATCGGCAATAGTTTCATGGGCATCACCAGACTTTAACGCCACATTTTTATTGAATTCAAATTTCACCGTTTGCCATGGTGGGATTTGAACTCAGGTCCCCAAAGCATTACCCTGGGTTTCTGGAATAATAGTCCAGTGAAAATGCCATTAATCTACTTTCCCTCCACTAAGTTGTCAAAATGTGAGGGCAGCAGTGCACAGATCCAATAAAGCACCACACAGCTCTGTGCACCACCCACTCCTACAGTGACAATCACATTCCCAATGCCTCTGTTAGTTGCATGAAAGAGTTGGGGCACATGGTGAGTGAAGAGGAACAAGGAGAAATGACCACTAAGATAAAAGCAAAATACTGCAGATGTTGGGAATCTGAGACAAAATCAGAAAATGCTGGAAAAACTCAGCAGGTCCACATGCATCTGTGGAGAGAGAAAAACCAGAGTTAACATTTCAAGTCCTTATGACTCTTCTTCAGAGCTAAAGAGAAACAAAAATGTAACGAAATTTATACTATTTAAGGTGGGGGAGGAGGTGGAGCAGGTGAAGCTGGCTAGAAGGCCAGCAATAGGTGGAGGCAAAGGAGAAATTGCCAGAGACGTCATGGACAACAGGACAAAGTGGTGTTAATGATAGTGATACTGCCTAAAGGAGGTGTTGATGGTGGCAGAATGTGATAATGGCAGGACAAGGGTAAGCACTCTGGAAAGAACAACAGGAACAAGTGACAAAACAAAAACAAAAATAGCTGGAAAAACTCAGCAGGTCTGACAGCATCCGCAGAGAGGAACACAGTTAATGTTTTGAGTCCGTTTGACTCTTCAACAGAACTAAGGAAAAATAGAAAAGAGGTGAAATGTAAGCTGGTTTAAGGAAGGGTTGGACAGGTAGAGCTGGATAGAGGGCCAGTGATAGGTGGAGATAGCCAACAGATGTCACAGACAAAAGGACAAAGAGGTGTTGAAGGTGGTGATATTATCTAAAGAATGTGATAATAGGTGACATTAAGGGTAGAAAGCAGGATGAGCAACATACAGATAGCCCTAGTGGGGGTGGGGTGGGGGGAAGGGATTGAAATAGGCTAAAAGGTAAAGATAAAACAATGGATGGAAATACATTTAAAAATAATGGAAATAAGTGGAAAAAGAAAAATCTATATAAATTATTGGAAAAAAGGGGGATCGGAAAGGGGCTGGGGTGGAGGAGAGAGTTCATGATCTAAAATTGTTGAACTCAATATTCAGTCTGGAAGACTGTAAAGTGCCTAGTCGGAAGATGAGGTGCTGTTCCTCCAGTTTGTGTTGAACTTCACTGGAACAATGCAGCAAGCCAAGGACGGACATGTGGGTAAGAGAGCAGGGTGGAGTGTTGAAATGACAAGTGACAGGGAGGTCTGGGTCATGCTTGCGGACAGACCGAAGGTGTTCCACAAAGCGGTCACCCAGTCTGCGTTTGGTGTCTCCAATGTAGAGGAAACTGCATTGGGAGCAACGAATGCAGTAGAATTAATTGAGGGAGGTGCAAGTGAAATGCTGCTTCACTTGAAAGGAGTGTTTGGGCTCTTGGACGGTGAGGAGAGAGGAAGTAAAGGTGCAGGTGTTACATCTTCTGTGGTTGCATGGGAAGTGCCGTGGGAGGGGGTTGAGGTGTAGGGGGTGATAGAGCAGTGGACCCGGGTGTCCCGGAGGGAACGATCCCTGTGGAATGCCGCCGGGGGGGGGGGGGTGGTGAAGGGAAGATGTGTTTGGTGGTGGCATCATGCTGGAGTTGGCGGAAATGGCGGAGGATGATCCTTTGAATGCGGAGGCTGGTGGGGTGATAAGTGAGGACAAGGGGGACTCTATCATGTTTCTGGGAAGGAGGAGAAGGCGTGAGGGCGGATGCGCGGAAGATGAGCTGGACACGGTTGAGGGCCCTGTCAACGACTGTGGGTGGAAAACCTCGGTTAAGGAAGAAGGAGGACATGTCAGAGGAACTGTTTTTGAAGGTAGCATCATCAGAACAGATGTGACAGAGGCGAAGGAACTGAGAGAATGGGATGGAGTCCTTACAGGAAGCGGGATGTGAGGAGCTGTAGTTGAGGTGGCTGTGGGAGTCGGTAGGCTTGTAATGGATATTGGTGGACAGTCTATCACCAGAGATTGAGACAGAGAGGTCAAGGAAGGGGAGGGAAGGGACGTGTCAGAGATGGACCATGCGAAAATGATGGATGGGTGGAAATTGAAAGCAAAATTAATAAATTTTTCCAGTTCCAGACAAGAGTGTGAAGCAGCATTGAAGCAATCATTGATGTACCAGAGAAAGAGTTGTGCGGGGGCCGGTTGGGGGGGTCGGAGCAGAGTAGGACTAGAACAAGGAATGAACAAGTGACAGATGGCTCTTGTCGGGGGGTGGTTTGGGTTGGGGGGGGAGTGGGGAGAAGTAGGGGGGGGGTAGAGGACAGTGGTGGGAAAAAAGATTGAAAGTAGGATAACAAGTGGGGATAAAACAATGAATAAAAATGAAAGTAAATAAAAATAAAAATAAGTGGCTACAAAATAAAAATGAAAAAAATTAAAAATTAAAATGAAAAAATGAAAATGAATATTGAAAAAGGCGGATAAAAATACAGGGTGAGGATGGAGGAGAGAGTTCATGATCTAAAGTTGTTGAACTCAATATTCAGTCCAGAAGGCTGTAAAGTGCCTAGTCGGAAGATGAGGTGCTGTTCCTCCAGTTTGCGTTGAGCTTCACTGGAACAATGCAGCAGGCCAAGGATGGACATGTGGGCATGAGAGGTGGGTGGAGTGTTGAAATGACAAGCGACAGGGAGGTCTGGGAAATGCTTGCAGACAGACCGAAGGTGTTCTGAAAAGTGGTCACCCAGTCTGTGTTTGGTCCCTCCAATGTAGAAATAACCATTTGATTGGAACATTGAAACAGGAGTTGGTCTTTCAGTCCTTCTAGCCCATTCTGTCATTTAATTAAATCCTGGCTGTTCAGCATCTTTTTAAAAATTTATTAATTCACAGGATATGGGTGTCATTGGCTGGGTCAGCATTTATTGTCCACCCGTAATAGCCTTTGAGAAGATGGTGGTGAGCTGCCTTCTTGAACCGCTGCAGTCCATGTGGTGTAGGTACACCCACAGTGCTGTTGGAGAGGGAGTTCCAGGATTCTGACCCAGCGACAGTGAAGAAACGGTGATATATTTCCAAGTAAAAATGATGTGTGGCTTAGAGGGGAACTTGAAGGCTGTGATGTTCCAATGCATCTGCTGCCCTTGACCTTCTAGGTGGTAGAGGTTGTGAGTTTGGAAGCTTGTGTAAGGAGCCTTGGCGAATTGCTGCATTGTATCTTGTAGGTGGTACACACTGCTGCTACTGTGCGTTAGTGGTGAAGGGACTGAATGTTTGTGGTGGTGGATGGGGTGCCAATCAAGTGGGCTGCTTTGCCTTGGGTGGTGTCAAACTTCTTAAATGTTGCTGGAGCTGCACTCATCCAGGCAAGTGGAGAGTATTCCATCACACTCCTGACTTGTGCCTTGTAGATAGTGGACAGGCTTTGGGGAGTCTGGAAGTGAGTTTCTCACTGCAGGATTCCTAGCCTCTGACCTGTTCTTGTAGCCACAGCATTTATATGGCTAGTCCAGTTCAGTTTCTGGTCAATGGTAATCACCAGGATGTTGATAGTGGGGGATTCACAGATGGTAATGCCATTGAATGTCAAGGGGCGATGATTAGGTTTTCTCTTGTTGGATATGGTCATTGCCTGACACTTGTGTGGTGTCAATGTTATTTGCCACTTGTCAACCCAAGCCTGGATATTGACCAGGATTTGCTATATTTGGACATGGACTGCTTCATTATCTGAGAAGCCATGAATGATGTTGAACATCCCCACTTCTGACCTTATGATAGAAGGAAGGTTATTGATGAAGCAGCTGAAGATAGTTGGGCCTAGGATACTATCCTGAGGAACTCATGTTGTGGAGAATCTAACCATCGCCCCTTGACGTTCAATGGCATTTCCAACACTGAATCTCCCACTATCAACATCCTGGGGGTTACCATTGACCAGAAACTGAACTGGACCAGCCATGTAAACACTGTGGCTGCAAGAGGAGGCCAGTAGCTAGGAATCCTGTGGTGAGTAACTCACCTCCAGACTCCCCAAAGCTTGTCCACCATCTACAAGGCACAAGTCAGGTGTGTGTTGGAACACTCCCCACTTGCCTGGAGGAGTGCAGCTCTAACAATACTCAAGCAGCTTGACACCGTCCAGGACAAAGCAGCCCGCTTGATTGGCACCCCATCCATTACTTCAAACATTCAGTCTCTCCGTGACTAACAGACAGGGGAGGCAGTGTGTACCATCTACATGATGCACTGCAGCAACTCACTAAGCCTCCTTCAAAAGCACCTTCCAAACCCGCAAACTCTACCACCTAGAAGGACAAGAGTAGCAGACACATGGGAACACCACCACCTGGAAGTTCCCCTCCAAGTCACTCACCATCCTGACTTGGAAATATCGCTGGGTCAAAATCCTGGAATTCCCTCCCTAACAGCACTGTGGGTGTACCTACACCACAGGGTCTGCAGCGGTTCAAGAAGGCAATTCACCACCACCTTCTCAAGGGCAATTAGGGATGGGCAATAAATGCTGGCCCAACCAGCAATGCCCACATCCCATGAACAAACAAATAAAAAAACATAGGATGGTAAGATAGGTCTGTCGGGTAAAAGGGAGAGCTTGATCTTTTAGAAATTCAGCCTTTTTTCTGGAGCAAACACTCATTCAATATTTGTCAAAAATAACAACACTAACAGTCATGTTTTATGTAATATTTATTGTAGTGAAATGTCCCTGGGGGATTTTCAAATAAAGTTTGACATGAAGGAGACATTAGTTCAGTTGACCCAAAGTTTGGCCAAAGAGGTAGCTTTTAAAGATGGTCTTTAAAAAAGGGAACTGGAGATTTTAGATTAGGAATTCCAGAGTTTAGGACCTAGGCAACTGAAGGCATGTCTGCCAAGAGTGGAATGAAGGCAATCACGAAGGCCAGAATTAGAAGTGCTGACATTTCGGAGGGTCATGGGGCTGGTGGAGGTTACAGAGATAGGGAGGGGTGAGGAGATGGAGAGATTTGACAGACTCACATCGTGCAATCTCTTGAACATACAAAGTCTCCCCCACCCCCTGTCCACATATAACAAACTACTCCAGCATACTATATCAACACGTTTATCCCAATGCAGAAACACCATAATATTTTTGGTCATAATATTTTTGGATTAAAGGGAGAATTGAAGGAATGAGTCTGAATTGAAGAAAGAGGACTCCTAAGACTAATCAATTCTTGCAGGGAAAAAGAAAATCATGAAACTGATACCCTGCAGCCAGGGATCCTGCCAGTTTCTGTGTGTGTGTGTATATATATATATATATATAAATGTGTGTGTGTGTACATATACATGTGTGTGTTTGTATGTGTGTGTATATGTTTGTGTGTGTATGTGTGTGTTTGTATGTGTGTATGTTTGCGTGTGTATATGTGTTTGTATGTGTGTATATGTTTGTGTGCGTGTATATGTTTGTGTGTATATGTGTGCATTTGTATGTGTGTATGTGTGTGTGTTTGCGTGTGTGTTTGTATGTGTGTATATTTGTGTGTATGTTTGCGTGTGTGTATGTGTGTTTGTGTGTATACGTGTGTGTGTATATGTGTGTTTGTATGTGTGTGTGTGTATATGTATGTATGTGTGTGTATATATATGTGTGTGTGTATATGTGTATGTGTGTGCATGAGGGGGAGGGGGATTGCTAGCTCCTTCACAAGCCGGTGATTTATTTCTCCAGTAGGTGGCTGGTTGCTCCGTGTATGAGGATGAGTTTTGCTGCTCTCGTTATCAAGTTCATTCGCACACCGAGTTAAACGGCGAGGAGTGACGCCAGTGCGGTAAAGCTGCGCACATCTGCTGGCCCGATGGGCTCCCACTTTAAATCTTGCCACGACCAATCTCTCAACCGCACTGCAAACGGAGAGCAGGCAATGGGAGGGAGAAAGACACTAAAGAGCTTCATCCAGCTGCTGCTGCTGACACCGGGAAACTCGACTCAATAGAGAACAACAAAAAAAAAACCCATGGGCTTTTTCCCCAAATATTAAAAGTTCTGCCTATTCTCCAGCTGATGAGCACAATGGCACAATGACTGAAGACAACTTCTCCCACTTGGACTGGGAGTTGCTAGAGTTGAACCAGTCCCTTCCTGATAGAAGCCAGGGTCTGGAAGCCAATGCCCAGGAATCCCCCTTCATCTACGCCATCCCCGCCGTCTACGGGCTCATCATTCTGTTCGGGCTGGTCGGCAACGTGACCCTCATCAAGATCTTCTGCACGGTGAAGTCCATGAGGAACGTGCCCAACATCTTCATCACCAGCCTTGCCCTGGGAGACCTGCTGCTGCTGCTGACCTGCGCCCCGGTGGACGCCAGCAAGTACGTGTCCACTGAGTGGCTCTTCGGTCGGGTGGGCTGCAAGCTGATCTCCTTCATCCAGTTCACCTCGGTGGGGGTGTCAGTGTTCACCCTGACCGCGCTGAGTGCAGACAGGTAGGTCCTCACTGCCTGAGGGTAACTTGAATTTCTAACAGCCTCCAAGTTTGGAATATTAAAGTGTGCTTCGCCAGATTCATAGCCTGAAGTAATGAGGCTGATATACCCCCCGGTCAGCGTTATGTACTTTGTCTGTGCCAGTCGGCTTAAATCTGGCAAAGTGGCGGATTCCGCGTCCAGGTCAGATCAGTGCCCAGTAAATATGAACTAGTGCGGTTCCCGGACTTCACAACAGCTATAGTACTTACTTGTATCAAATGTTATGGTGAACTATTGTATAATTGAGATAAGGGGGGGATGGTGGTGGGGGTGGTAAGGCGGGCGCTGAGAAAGTTGCTCGGGAAGGTTGGGAAAGACCCTGTAAGACCCCGAGGTCTCTTGTCTGGCAGAGGGCAGTGTGCTGGACCTGGGGGTGGGCGAATCGGATTGTCCCGGGGTGCAGACGCCTTCCCAGTGGGGGTGGGGGGGGGGGAGACAGGCTGGGTAAAGCCGCGGGATAACAGGTCCCCTTCAAATCACACACTCAGCTCCTACTTATCACCTCCAACTCTTGCCGAACGGGCCAGTCTCGGAATTCTGCTGCGCTGAAATTTCGGATTGGATTGAGTTGGGTCGAAAACGACCCTGAGAATTGAACCAAATCGAAATAATCTTGGCTCTACAGGATCTCCCGCCCTGCCGGTGCAGTCAATGGGTAGGGTCTGGGTCTTAGTTTAAAAGCTGCTTCAGTCCCATGACAAGCGCTCAACAACCTTGTCATCCTTCGTCCACGCTGCCATTATATTCATTAAAGTCCTATGTTGCAGTCGATAAAGCCCACGTGTTGCATTCTGCAGGTCACCCCTTATGTTGGGCTGATGGCTCCTGCACTCTGACAACTTTTTCATCAGCCCTTGCTTGTTCGCAGGACCCGTGGCTGCCAATTTCTCCCCCCAACGCCACCCCCCCAAAAAAATGAACCCCTGTGGGAACATTGGCCACAAGCAAAACCACTTGTCTTCGTGACCTACCGTCTGCATCACACCATCTTAACCCACACTGCCCGAGTCCACAATCCAACCTGAAATTCTGCACTTTCTGCAGATCTGGAATATGGATAAAACTGTCCATGCTTTGGGGGATGAGATTCGTGAAAATGCCTGGTGCACTGGGCCATTTGCAGTGGATGGATTACCAGCGAGTTCTGTCTGTTAGGAATGTGGAGTATTGGGAATGGGGGTTTAGGGCAGGGTGAAGTTAATGGTAGTGGTGTACTCCAAGGGTCCGTGTTGTGGCTGCTCTTATTTACAACTGCTTACACAGAAGAATCAAGAATTTGCTGATGACTAAATACACCAGTTGTAATCTAGCTGGGATCGTGTATGAATTCAAAGTTACCCCTCTAGTCAGCGTTTTGCTTAATTTGAGCATATAGCAATATAAACACCATGGAAACAGCGTGGTAAGATTCTTCAAGGTCTTGCTGAGTTACAGATAAGCAGTGAGACTTCAGAAGCAAGTCTTTTTCCCACTGTAATTGATGAGGGGAAAGCTGATAAAGATGGTCAATACATTTGAATGGTTAGGGTAAGATAACGAGAGTTTTTTTTTTACATTGCCCAGTGAGATGGTAACAGACAGAACAAATTTCAACACAACAAGAGTTAAAGGAAGGCTAGGGGCTAGGTAGGGTAAGAAAATACTTTACAGGGAGGGTAATTGCATGAAGAATTCTCTGGCCACAAGCTATTATTGGAGCACAGCCCATGAGCACTTTAATTATAAAGGGAATTAAGTAGTTGTTTATAAAAGAATAAATAAAGTAGGGTACGAGAAGTGAGTATGGAGAGGGGGATTAGAGTCCAAAATCCTGGCATTTACAAGCTATCGGGGAGCCCCATTAGACCAAGGATTGTACCGAGACAAGGAAAGGGACTGACTACCTGTTCCTTGACAAGGCAAGATCAACAAGACAGCCAATCAACACAGTCTTGTCAACATTGTTCCCCTCCTAAGAGCAAATTCAAAAACAAAGGATGGAACTTGACTTTATATAACAGTGTAAAATGCGTAGTAGGGAGTTGTCTTTTATTTCTATTGAAGTCAGTGGGACAGATGTAAAACAGACTGCTGATTCCTGCTTATCCAGTTTACTCTCTCGCACGAGGTCAAAATCTAAGCACTAGCTGTTATTTTCTCAGTTGTTGACAAGCCTGCATTTATAATAATAATCATGCTTGTTCATTTTATCTGCATTCATTAACATTTTCATACCATCCATGGTTTGGTTGGAATAACTTGTAAAGGACAGACAGGGTGTCAAACCAGATATCCTATTTTTCCCCTCAGGTAGTGGCAGTTTAACAATTAACGGATTAATTTATCAGTCTATTCTGAACTCAGTATTTGCCAAAAATATAATTTGAAATTGTGCAAAAATATAACTTTGCTTAATTCAATCTACTGGAGAATTCACTTTATTTTCCAAAGAACAAATAGACTGTAGTACCAGAATCATCAGATTCGTCACAATGATCATTACACTCCTTTGGTACACCGTGGTTAAAGTATAAAACGGGCACTTATAATGTCATTACACATAACAAATGTTGTTACTTAAAGACCATCTTCCTCATGGTATAGATACATCTTCCTGGTTTAAGCAGGGAAAGACCACAGTTATACACTAGTGTGAAAGAGTTTCAGGTGTTTGTATGTACCTGCATGAAAGTGGTGGTCTCTATCAAGCTGATGATCTGATTCCCCAGTGCCTTACATGTATAGTCATGAGGTTTGCTCTGGCAGGTGGTTCTACCTCAATTTAGGCGCACAGTGGGTAGTTTAGCTGCCATGAATATTATAAATTTACTTTTCAACACTCACAGTGTTTGAAAAGGGTCACTGCCATCTGTACTATTTGAATATTCACAGTGAAAAGAGCTCGGAATATATGTCTAAGCTTGCATGCAACAAGCTGCTTGTCATTAAATTCAGCCTGAGATGTAATGAGCTGCAATGTAATTCTGGTAGCTGAATCTTGCACTCTTGAGACCATACCCAGGGTTTGAGTTCATGAACTAGAAACAGAAAATGCTGGAAGCACTCAGCAGGCCAGGCAACATTTGTGAAGACAGAAAACCGGACCTGCTGAGTGCTTCCAGCTTTTTCAGTTTTTATTTCAGATTTCCACTGCTTTTCTTTTGCTTTTGTGTGAGTTTATGATTTCACTTCATTAATGGTGACATGCAAACTGTATCAAAAGCCACGATCATGCGGCAAGAGGGATGATTACTTTGTACATATTTATTGATCAGGGATGCAATATTTAATTTAAAAAGCATACACAGACACCAACATTGCACACACGACTGTGTGGTTGCATGGTTAGGAAGTTGGCTCAACTGCTGAGCATACATAAGCAACAGATGTGAACCTACCCTCTTGCACTGCTTGGGGTATGCACTGAATGTAGTACAACACCACTCCAGAAGTCATATTGCAAGTTAATTTTCAGTGTTTTTATCCAATTTTTAGTAATATTAAAAAGTAGTTCCTCAGGAAGCTCGATGAGAAGCGCAGTCAACACTATAACCTGCGTCTGTTGATTGAGACACACGTTTCGCAGATATCAGTTTCAGATTAGCATAGTCTTAATGGTTTGGATGATACAACACAGGGTTTCCTGTCTTATCTGAATCCTGCTCCTCAAGGGAAGCACTGTCGAGACTTTAGATTATGCAAATTTTTGCGAGCATATGCACTTCCCTTCAAGCCTCATCCCTTTCAAATCTATTTAAATACATTGCTCCATTCAAGTTTATTTCGATCCTCGACTGTCTTCCATTATGTCAATCCATTTTGTTTATTACGCTTATTGCAAATATATTGATGTAATTTGGGCAGGAGCTTTACGGTTGATTCTAAAGATTAATAAACTGGCCGGCACATTGGAAAGCCTGCATAGACAACTCATGCATAATAATCAGAGTAAAGCAATTACAAACAAGCATTGAAGATTCTTAAAAAACATATAGAGATAAAATTAATTCTTACTACAGATCATAAGTATGTTTCTTAAAATGTGGAGTGCTTGCAAGAGCAAGCTGTATATTTTTAGGCAACTTCTACTGATTTAAATACCATTAAATTCCTGATAAGATTAACACATTAGGATTTTCTCTTTTGTCCAAATGCAGGCGTATGTTCAGCAGAATGGGAGTTTAGTCCATGATAAGGATGCACCCCTGACCCCAGCTGATTTTCTGGGCTCTAGGTCATTTGTGCTAGGAAGAACACAGATTGTAGGGACAGAGATTAGTAGTGGCAGCTCTTGAAATTGAGCTGCCGTGTAATATCTTTTCGCTGGGATGCTAAACCGAGGCCCAGTCCGACCTCTCAAGGTGGATGTTAAAGATCCTATGGCACTATTTCAAAGAGGAACAGGAGAGTTTTTCCATTCCATGTCCTGGCTAATATTTAACCTTCAACCAACATCTAAAACAGATTATCTGATCATTTATCATATCGCTGTTTGTGGGGCATTGCTGTAGCAAATTGGCTGCCAAATTTCATGCATTATAACTCTAACTACACTTCAAGCTACATAATAGGTTTGGTTGTTTGGGCTTTCTAACCATTTAACTTTTCATTTCTAAATCTCCAACTTGCATAGTAACTTTCGATGTTTGAGACACACATGCATCCCTATTCATGAAGAATTATTCTATTCCATCATACCTCTAGTGCTTTTATTCTGCTGCAATGCACTCATCTATACCAGGGCACAACTATTGGAAGCACCCTGTCATTTCCAGCAGGGAGACCCAGATTTACCCAAGACCCAGCAGACCAGCTCCTGAAGAATTCCCCTTGCCAGACCCTCAAGTTAGATCAGGCAGATGCCACCATTTGTATGGAAATATCTATTAGGTAACCAATCTTAAAAATCTAGCTGTGACCCGCCCCTGTAGTTGACAGTGCCAGTAGCCCTAGTTCTTGTGACCTATCCATTAAAACTTCAACAACACCGCAGCTACCGGTTTCAGGCTGCTCTCTGTGAAGTTGGATTTGCAACTGGCATACAGGTAATGCTGCTGATTGTACATTGTCGCAACTACACAATAAACAGCAACTTACATTTATATAACACCGTTAATATAGAAAAAGCTTCCAAAGATACATCACAAGAGTGTAATCAAGCAAAACATTAAGACCAAGTCAAAAAAGATGTTAGGATTGTTGGCTAAAGACTTGGTCAAAAGAGTAGATTTTAGTGCGTGTCCTGGAGGACAGGAAAGTGGAGATGTTTAGGGAGAAAATTCCAGAGGTTAGGACCTAGTTAGCTGAACGCACAGTCATCAGTGATGGGGCAAAGGAATTGGAGGGTGGCCATAGGTTGGAGGAATACAGTTCTCAGAAACAAGTAGGGCTGGACAAGGATACAATGGTAGGGAAGGACAAAATTGTGAGACCATTTGAATGCAGGGATGGGAATTTTAAATTGGAGGCTTTGGGAGACCAGGGAGCCAATGTAGATCAACAAACACTTGGGCAATGGCTGACAATGACTTTTGCCAGGATATAAGCATAAACCTTGGTTTAAACCTCAATACAGGGACTGAATTCCAGAGGGGAGGTGAGAGTGACAACCCTTGACATCAAGCCAGTATTTCACTGAGTGTAGTAGCAAGGAGCTTTAATAAAATTGAAGTCAGTGGCAATTAGGAGGGAAACTCTGCAGTGGCTGAGTCGTAGCCAACTCAAAGGAAAATAGTTGTGGTTGTTGGAGGCCAATTTTCTTAGCCCCAGCGCAGCGCTGCAGGAGTTCCTCAGGGCAGTGTCCTAGAACCCACCACCTTCAGCTGCTTCATCAATCACCTTACCTCCATCATAAGGTCAGAAGTGGGGATGTTCGCTGAGGTTTGTACAATGTTCAGTTCTATTCACAAGTCCTCAGATAATGTACCAGTGTATATCCAGATACAGCAAGACTTGGGCTGGGCCCGGGTTTTGGACTGATAAGTGGCAAGTAACTGGTGTGCCACACAAGTTTTATATAGACAATGCTACCTCTGACAAGAGGGAGCCTGACCACCACCCCTTAACTTTTGATGATCTTATTGACTATAAACTCAATTGGAACAGCCATATAACTTCATAATCACTAAAGCACAGCAGATGTAGGGTGCTTTATGGCCATTCTATGCCAATTAATTCACCTCCTAATTTCGCAATGCCTCTCCACCATCTGCAATTCATAAATCAGGAATATGATGTAATTCCTTCGACTTGCCTGGATAGGTGCAACTGCAACAACAGTCAAGAATCTCAATATCACCCAGGA
Organism: Carcharodon carcharias; assembly: GCF_017639515.1. Taxonomy (NCBI): domain Eukaryota; kingdom Metazoa; phylum Chordata; class Chondrichthyes; order Lamniformes; family Lamnidae; genus Carcharodon; species Carcharodon carcharias. The sequence goes on along the minus strand of NC_054484.1, from coordinate 105,008,660 downwards.
AAAAGCAATCCACTTGATTGGCAAGCCATCCACCAGCTTAAAAGTTCACTCCCTCCACCACCAGCACACTGTGTCAGCGCTGTGCACTATCCACAAGATGCACTGCAGCAACTTGCCAAGGCTTTTTAGGCAGCACCTCCCAAACCTGTGGCCTCTACCACCTAGAAGGACAAGGGCAGCAGGTGCACGGCAATGCCATCACCTCCAAGTTACCATACAAGGTGCACAGCAGCCTGATTTGGAAATATATCATTGCCCCTTTGTCATTGCTGGGTCAAAATCTTGAACTCCCTATCTAACTGCATTTTGGGAATATCTTCATCACATGGATTGCAGCAGTTCAAGAAGGAGACCCACCACAGCCCTCTCAAGGTCAATGAGGGATGGACAATTAATGCAGGCATTACCAATGACCCCTACATCCCAGAAATAAAAAAAAAATGCCAGTGGGATTAGCCAACACCTTGTAGTCTACCAGTATCATTTTAAATACATTCCTCATCAAAGAGAGCTTTTATCTTGACTACTCCTCGATTAAAGAGTAAGTGTGGACTATAAATCAGATAAAAATCAGCTGTACATTTTTCAGAATCTACATCTCATTGCCTCAGTGTCATAATCCTGGTGCAGTCTGCTTTCGGCACAATTGCATAATTGCAGGGGAACTGCATATATTACCTGAAAAAGAGATGTGAGCTGAAGATAATTTATTCAGTTAATTCGGATAACATTAATAAACTTTGAATTTTTCCTTTATGTGTTTTAATGAAATGTAAGCCCTTGGTTGAATATAATGCTGTAACTCCCTCACAGTGGTTAATGAGTCCATGTACAGATTGTGTTCCTTGCTACTGTTAAAATATAAAATTACCAATAGATAGTGGGACAGTGGGAATTCGGTGCATAGGGAAGAGATGCTCATTGCATTTTTTATTTGCTATCCAACTTCTTAAATCTTCAGAGAGTGGTCTTGCCTTGCTGCAGCAGTAGAGGCTACAAGGGAAAGGAATGACTGGGAAGTGGTGGGTAAGGGCGGGTTAGTATTTACTACTTTTAACGCTTATAGTTTAAGGCCTTTTTGTGGGTTATAGTTTGTACTTTCTGTAGTAACGAGGATCAGGAAAGAAGGGCCCTAGGGTAATTGATCTAATAGGTTTAATTTGAAGGGATAAGTCATGGCAGAAGAGCTCAAAGCCGTGGTGTGCTCCCCATGCTCCATGTAGGAATCCGGGAACATTTCCAGTGCCCGGGACCAACATGTGTGCAGGAGGTGTGTCCAGCTGCAGCTCCTGGAAGCTCGGGTTTCTGAGCTGGAATGGCGGCTGCGGACACTGTGGAACATCAACGAGTCTGAGAGCATCATGGATAGCACATTTAGAGAGATGGTCACACCACAGCTGAAGGGATTTGAGGAAGGAAGGGAAAGGGTGACCACCAGGCAGTCCAAGAGAAACAGGCAGGTAGTTCAGGAGTCCCCTGGAGTCCTGCTCGCAAATCAGTATTCCATTTTGGAGGCTGGTTCCTCCAGGGAATGCAAACAGAGCCAAGCTTCTGGCACCACAAGCAGCCTGTCTGTACAGGAAGGGAGGAAGAGAGGAAGAACAATAGTAATAGGGGATTCTATAGTCAGGGGAACAGATATGTGCTGATGTGGCCCTCTACGTGACTCCAGGATGGTATGTCTCCTCCCTGCAGGGCATCCTGAAGGGGGAGGGTGATAAGGCAGAGGTCATGGTACATGCTGGTACCAATGACATAGGTAGAAAGAGGGATGAGGTCTTGCATCAAGAATTCAGGGAGTTAGGCAGTTGACTGAAAAGCAGGACCTCTCAGGTTGTAATCTCTGGATTACTCCCGGTGCCAAATGCTAACAAGCTCAGAAATAGGAGAATGGTGCAGATGAATATGTGGCTTAAGAGTTGGTGCAGGAGGGAGGGTTTTAGATTCCTGGACCACTGGGACCGTTTCTGGGGAAGGGGGGACCTATACAAGCGGGACGGTCTACATCTGAACCAGAGCGGGACTAACATCCTTGCAGACTGGTTTGCTAGTGCTGTTGGGAGGAGTTTAAACTAATTTGGCAGGGGGAGGGGACACAGAACGTTAGCAGAATAGGGACTTGTCATAATACTGTAATACAATCAATCAGAGGGAGTACAGCTGCATTAAGTTTCAAGGGAGTAAGGCAAGGCTGGATGGCCTCTACTTTAATGTCAGGAGTATTACAGGTAAAACGGATAAGTTAAGGATGAGAATTGCCATGTGATATAGTAGCTATCACTGAGACGTGGTTGAGGGAGGGGCAGGATTGGCAGCTCAACATTCCGGGATATAGAATCTTCAGGCAAGACAGAGGAGGGGGTAAAAGAGGATGAGGTATTGCCTTATTAGTTAAAGAGTCAGTTACTGCAGTAAGGAGAGAGGATATCTTGGAAGGGGCATCGAATGAAGCTTTGTGGATAGATCTTAGGAATAAAAAAGGGGCAGCCACATTGTTAGGTGTTTATTATAGACCCCCAGATAGTCAGCAGGAAATTGCAGAGCAAATATGTGCACAATTTGCAGAGGTGTGTAAAAACAATAACAATAGGGTAATTATATTAGGTGATTTCAACTTTCCCAACATTAATTGACATAGACAAAGTGTTAAGGGCTTGGATGCAGTGGATTTCTTGAAATGTGTACAGGAGAACTTTTTAGGTCAATATGTAGAGGGTCCAACAAGGGCATTGCTAGACCTAATTCTGGGGAATGAAGCCGGACAGGTGGCTGAGGTGGTGGTGGGGGAGCATTTTACAACATGGTACAGTTTAAGCTTGTTATGGACAAAGAAATAGACAGGTTCCAAAAAAATCTTGGATTGGGGGAGAGCGGATTTTAGTAAAATAAGGCAGGATCTGGCCAAGGTAGACTGGGAACAGCTACTTGTGGGGAAATCTACAGAGCAGTGGAGGGGCGTTCAAAAAGGAAATGGGGAGGGTACAGGCTCAACATGTTCTCTCTAGGGTGATAGGAAGGAGTAACAAGCCCAGAGAACCATGGATGACCAGAGATTTTCAGGATACGATGAGAAGGAAAAGAGAGGCTTTTAGAAGAGGCGAAAATCAGTGGAGGCATTAGTGAAGTACAGAAAGTGTAGGGTGGAGCTTAAGAAAGCAATTAGAAGAGCAAAGAAGGGATATGAGAAAGTTCTGGCTGGTAAAAGTAGGGAAAATCCCAAGAGATTCTATAAATATATCAGTGGGAAGAGGATAACCAGGGAAAGAGTAGGGACCAAAGGGGCAATCTGTAGATGGAGCCAGAGGACATCGCTAAAGCGTTGAATGAATACTTCACATCCGTCTTCACCCAAGAGAAGAGGATGATGGTATCGAACTCAGGGAGAGAGACTCCGAGGTTCTTGAGCAAATTGATATAGGGAGTGACAAGGTATTGGAGAGGTTGGCAGGCTTAAAAGTGGAAAAATCTCCAGGACTGGATGATTTGTGTCCCAGACTGCAGAGGGAGGCAAGGGAGAATATCACAGGGGCTCTGACCCAAATTTTTAATTCCTCTCTGGCCACAGGGGAGATGCCAGAGGACTGGAAAACAGCTAATGTGGTTCTGCTATTTAAGAAGGGTTGTAGAGATAAGCCAGGGAACTACAGACCAGTGAGTCTCACCTTAGTGGTAGGGAAACTTTTGGAGAAAGTTCTGAAGGAGAGAATCTATCTCCACTTGGAGATGCAAGGTTTGATCAGGGATAGTCAGCATGGCTTTGTCAGAGGGAGGTCATGCCTAACAAATTTGAGTGAATTTTTTGAGGAGGTGACCAGATGTGTAGATAAGGGTAGTGCAGTTGATGTAGTTTATATGGATTTCAGCAAAGCCTTTGACAAGATCCCACATGGGAGACTTATAAAGAAGGCAAATGCACATGGGATACAGGGTAATTTGATAAGGTGGATTCAACATTGGCTTAGTTGTAGGAGACAGAGAGTGATGACAGAAGGCTGCTTTAGTGACTGGAAGCCAGTGTCCAGTGGCATACCACAGGGATCTATGCTGGGTCCCCTATTATTTGTCATTTACATAAAGGACATAGATGACTATGTGGGGGGCAGGATTAGTAAGTTTGCAGATGACACAAAGATTGGCCGGGTGGTTAACAGTGAGGTTGAGTGTCTTGGGCTACAGGAAGATATAGACGGGATGGTCAAATAGGCAGATAAGTGGCAGAAGGAATTTAACCCTGAAAAGTTTGAGGTGATACACTTTGGAAGGAATAATTTGACAAGGAAGTATTCAATGAACAGCATGACACTAGGAAGTTCTGAGGAACAAAGGGACCTTGGCTTTTGTGTCCATAGATCTCTGAAGGCGGAGGGGCATGTTAGTGGGGTGGTGAAAAAGGCATATGGGATACTTGCCTTTATCACTCGAGGCATAGATTATAAAAATGGGAGGTCATGTTGGAGTTGTATAGAACCTTGGTGAGGCCACAGCTGGAGTACTGTGTACAGTTCTGGTCGCCACATTATAGGAAGGATGTGATTGCACTGGAGGGGGTGCAGAGGAGATTCACCAGGATGTTGCCTGGGATGAAACATTTAAGTTATGAAGACAGGTTGGATAGACTTGGGTTGTTTTTGTTGGAGCAGAGAAGACTGAGGGGCTCCCTGATCGAGGTGTACAAGATTATGGGGGGCATGGACAGGGTGGATAGGGAGCAGCTGTTCCCCTTAGTTGAAGGGTCAGTCATGAGGGGACATAAGTTCAAGGTGAGGGGCAGGAGGTTTAGGGGGGATGTGAGGAAAAACATTTTTACCCAGAGGGTGGTGACGGTCTGGAATGCGCTGCCTGGGAGGGTGTTGGAGGCGGGTTGCCTCACATCCTTTAAAAAGTACCTGGATGAGCACTTGGTTCGTCATAACATTTAAGGCTATGGGCCCAGTGCTGGTAAATGGGATTAGGTAGGTAGGTCAAGTGTTTCTCATGTGTCGGTGCAGACTCGATGGGCTGAAGGGCCTTTTCTGCACTGTGTGATTCTGTGATAATTCAAAGGCCCAGGGAACACAGTGTTACACTCAAATTGAAGTTTGCGCAAAGTTGATTGCAACTGTCAGCTGACTGAATTCCCACAATACTATATAAAACATCCATTTGTTTTCATTTCTGAATATATACAAACATGTTTTTTGTGCAACTAAATCACTGTACAGCATTCTATGGTAGGCAAATCCTAATATTAGGTTTAAAATCTATTCTATCAAAGCAACCATGGCATCTGAGAACTATCATCTGAACAATGTTTGCACTTCCTGTTGTTTACTTTAGTGGAAATATATTCATTGACCATTGTCAGTTAATGGGAGAAGCAATTTTATACATAGATAAAAGCAAAATACTGCAGATGCTGGAAATCTGAAATAAAAACAAAAACAAAAGTAGCTAGAAAAGCTCAGCAGGTCTGACAGCATCTGTGGAGAGGAAGACAGGGTTAACGTTTTGAGTCCGCATGACTCTTCATCAGAACTGATGAAGAGCTCTGATGAAGAGTCATACGGATTCGAAACGTTAACTCTGTCTTCCTCTCCAGTTTTATACACGTGTGCTAAAATTGCACAGTATGATCCCAAGACCTAAATGTTTTCTGATGATTATAATCATGCAGGAATACACCATGATAGAATGTGGGCAATATCAAACTTTTACCTTATGTTGTTCTTCAGAAGAATGGATGGTAATTTTAACTTGTTCTCATGAATTATACTAAACAAAATGTTTGTGCTCTGATCAAATTGGCTCCTGTGTTTCCTTATAAAAGTTGCAACACATCAGAAGTACTTCATTGGCTGTAAAGAGTTTTGGAATGCCCCAAAGCCATGAAATGTGTCACATAAATATATATCCTTTTGTTTACTCTCAAAGTTATTCAATGTTCCAAGGTGAATACAGCTCAGAAGATTATGCTTAACCAGATAAAGTTCGATGAGGAGATGATTGATATGGTGGATAGGGAAATAAAATAGTATATATTGAATTTCAGAAAAACTTTGACAAGGTACCACACAGGGCACCATTAGAGAAGATGAAGGGTACGTAATTAGGAAAAGCTACCAAATTGGATAACAGGATATTTGGAAATGATAAAATGAAGAATGGGAGTAGGAGGATTTCTGAAAAAGAAGTGAGCAGCTGTGTCCTACAGAGTTCTGTTTTCAGACTGCTTCAGTTTATTGCATTAAAAGTAGGTACAGTAAGTAATTCCGAGTTCCAAAGATAATGTTGCTAAAATGATGGATGGGCAAGAAACTGGCAGATGGAATTCAATGTCAGTAAATGTGAGGTGGCACATTAGAAAAAATAATTATACTCTGAACAGGGAAAACTTGGTGACGTGAAGGGCAGAGGGACTTGGGCGTTCATGTTCACAAGAGACTAAAGGCAGCATCTGAAGTGGTTAAGGTTTAAAAAAAGGTAATGGAAATCACTGTTTAAAGGCAGAGGTTTAGAACATTAAAGCCAAAATGTAATGGTGGATCTATATAATCTATAATGAGTTTGTATATGGAGCACTGTGCATTTCTTAGTTCCAAACTAAAGAAAGAATATTGTAGCAGTAGAGCAGTCACAGATTCATTAAAATGTTGCCTGGTATGAATCCTCAGAGCAGAGAGGCTACCAGGAGATTTGATATAGGGGTTAAGATACAGTAGATAAAGAGAAGTCGTTTCCAATGGTTGAAGGGTTGATAACCAGTGGACACAGATTTAAGGTGATTGCTAAAACAAAAGAGGAGGCAAAATGTTTTTACACTGAGTATTTAGGATTGTTAATGCAGTGCTTGCACAGTGTGATGGTTATAGATTGAATAGTAACCTCCAAAAGGGAATTGGATGAATACTCGAAGGAGGAAAATTATAAGGCTACAGAGGAAGAGTGGAAGAGCTGGAATGCTTTTCAAAAGAAATGCACAGACTCGCTGGACTAAATGGTCTTCCCTGTGCTGTGCTATTTTATAGTTCTGTGAAATACAAATTGACAAACTGGGGCTGTTTTGTTTAGAACAGAGGAGATTAATGGGTGCTTTGTTCGAGCTGTTTAAGATTATGAAGGGATGGGACGGAGTAGACAGTCTCTGGTGATTGTGGGGTCGACAGTAAGTGATCATAGATAAAAAATGAAATGTGAGAGATTTAGGACAGAGAGCAAGAGAAACATTGGGCAGAATATTTTGTGCCCGCTGGCGTCAGGCGTGTTTGGTGGAGTGAGTGATCGATACGACGAAAAGACCAGAAATCGGTTTCACAACAGTTTGCAGCTGCTCGTTCTGCCTGTCGATGGTGTGCCGCATCTCCCATCATTGGACATTGGGGACCTCATTGTAATACATTTGCATATCATTATAAGGCCAGCCTGCTGGAATCAACCCCCCCACCCCCTCCCGCTGGATTGTCTGTCCGCATCGATGGGAAAACACACCAGTGCAGAACACGTCTTGAAAAGTGTGACATTGTGACGTGCAGAAGTCGGGACTTACCGTCAGGGCCTTGCTCACATGGCGGACATCCGAGGAGCGGAAGATGCTGGAGCCCAACAGCAACAGCACCCTGGAGGAACATCCATGGCATGCTGGGTGGATTCTCATGGACATGGCTCTGCTGAGAAGCAGCTCACAGAAGTTGGAAAGTCACCATTGAGGGTCCGCTCACAACGGATGATGGTCGAGGGGGTGGACAGGAAGGTCCAGCTGTGTTTGGGAGAGGTGGATATACCGGGGGTGTGGGAGAGGAAGGTCTAGGATTGACTGGGAGACGAAGAGGTGTCGGGATGGGGTGAGGTTGGGAGGGGGGAACGAATGTGTCGGAGGGGGTAACGTTGGGAGAAGGGAACAAGTGTGTCAGGGGTGAGGGTTGGAGGGGGTTGTGAAGGTGTTGGGGGGGAGGGAGGGGTGGGTAACAGGGGAGAAGACTGCAACTGCGGGGGTAGATGTAAGGGAAGGAGTTCAGAGAGGGAGTGTGGAGAGGGGAGGGTGCCCCTGGGGAGAAAGGAATGCAGAGTGGGGAGGGAGTCCAGGGGGAGGAAGTAGTGCAGGGGGCCTGGTGTTCTGGGTGGAAGAAAGAGTCAGGAAGGGGGAAGGAGTAAGGCTGGCGGAAGAAGTCGGGAGGGGAGGAAGGACGAAGAGTGACAGAAGAAGTGAGCGTGTCTGAAGGAGCCAGGAAGGGGCAAGGACTAAGCGGGGTTGGGGGGAATGGAGGGGGGGGGGCGCAGTGTAATCCGGGGATGGGGGTGTGGGAGGAGTTCCAGAGCGAAGGAATTCCAGGGGGGAAAGGAGTTCCTGAGGGGAAGGGACTCTGGGGGGAAAGAGTTCCAAGGGGGAAGGGATCTGGAGAGGGTGATGTCCAGGTGAACATACAAGGAAGGGCTCTGATGAGTCCTTGACTGCCTCCTGGGGAGCAAACTGAGGTTGCGCATGGAATGAGGGGTTGGTGAGAATGACAAGGGCAGAGTGAGGCAGTAGGGTGGGGGGGGTGGGTGTATGAGGGTTCGGCGGTATCGGTAGAAGGCACGTTGAGGGTAGCTGGTGGGGACTTGGAGGTAGGCATGAACCCTTGGGGTGGGAAGGAGGAGGTTGGGGAGGTGAATGTGGGTGGGGGTGGCATTTTTGGGAAGGAAGGGAATGTGCACGTTCATCTGGACTTCCCCAAAATAAAGGGGTTTTGGCTGGTAGTTCCTGTGGGGGTGGTGGAAGATGATGCCAGGGAGTGTCTACAGTGATGGGGGAAAGGATATGGGTGACTGGGGGAGGGAAAAGGACGGGAGTGTGAATGAAATACTATATCGCCACCATGTTGTTTAAATCGAAAGTGGAACAAGTTTCGTGGTGGGCGAGATCAGGTGCAGCATGGGAGAGTGATCAGTGGGTGGGCGGAGATACAGGTCAGCTCAGATGGACAACTGAAAGTGAACCCCAGCAGGCAGCATTGAAAATGCTCAGGACACTGAGGTGAGTGGGATACGTGAAGGATCCGCGTGTGTGGGAGAGGCTTACACGAGGCTCTGAAAGGCCCAGCCACTCACGCACTTCTCCCTCCAGAATCACTCATTGGCCAGCTGCTATCTCTGCAGTGATAGAGGACAAGATTGAAGATCTCACAGGCAAAAGGGACTCGGAGGGAGAGGACAGCCTCTGAGATTCCTGAGTCGATGACTCAGGGGTGTCCAGCTGCCACTCCTCCTCTCTTCGGGTGCCCGGAGGGTCCAGCTTGACTCCTTGAGGGGAAGGAGCACCTGGAGGACGACTGATAATTCTAAGGCGCAGAGGGTGTTCTGGTACATGAGTCACAAAAAAGTTAGTATGCAAGTACAGCAAGTAATTAAGGCAGCTAATGGAATGCTATCCTTTATTACAAGAGGGATTGAACACAAAGTAAGGATGTTATGCTTCAGTTATTCAGGGCATTGGTGAGACTGCACCTTAAATGCTGGGTGCAATTTTGATCTCCTTATTTAAGGAAGGGTGTAAATGTATTGAAGGTGATTCAGAGGAGGTTTACTAGATTGATACCTGGAATGAGTGGGTTGTCTTACGAGGAAAGGTTGGACAGACTGGGCTTGTTTCCACCGGAGTTTAGAAGAGTGAGGGGTGATTTGACTGAAGTATACAAGATCCTGAACAGCCTTGACAAGGTGGATGTGGAAAGGATGTTTCCTCTTTTGGGTGAGTCCAGAACTAGGGGACATTTGTTTTAAAATTAGGGTTCGCTCTTTTAGGACAGAGATGAGGGGAAATATTTTCTCTAAGAGAGTTGTGTGACTTTGGAACTCTCTGCCTCAGAAGATGGTGGAAGAGGGGTCATTGAATATTTTTAAGGCAGAGGTAGATAGATTCTTGTTAGGCGAGGGAATCAGAGGTTATCGGGGTTAGATGGGAATGTGGAAATCAAAACACAAGTAGATCAGCCATGATCTTATTGAATGGCGCAATGGGCTCGAGGGGCCGAATGGTCTACTCCTGTTCTTATTCTTATGTTCTTATAGAGGATGTCATGTTGCCACTGCAGGAACTCACCCATGGCTCCTGCGATGGAGTGCAGCTCTGCACGCATCTCCGCATTCTGCAGGACCAGGCTCTCTGTGGCATCTGCCATCCTTCTCATGGACACCTCCATGTATGCACATGTGGGCACCACTTTATTAGAGAGCAGGCAGACGCACTCCTCCAACTCATGAGCCACTCTGTTGAGGGCTTCCAACAGCTCTGCATGATGTTCACCCCGCCTTCTGCTGGCTCTCCAGGATGAGTTGGAAAGCCAAATCCAGAGGTTCGTCATCTGACTCAGACCTGTCATAGAGTCATAGAGGTCTACAGCCCAGAAAACGGCCCCTTGGTCATTGAGTGTGCGCCGGTCAAACAAGTGCCTAACTATTCTAATCCCATTTCCCAGCACTAGCCCCATAGCCTTGTATACCATGGCATTGCAAGTGCACATCCAAATACTTCTTAAATGTTATAAGGGTTTCTGCCTCTCCCACCCTTTCAGGCAGTGAGTTCCAGATTCCCACCACCCTCTGGGTAAAAAAATTCTTCCTCACATCCCCTCTAAACCTCCTGCCCCTTACCTTAAATCTATGCCCCCGGTTATTAATCCCTCCACCAAGGGAAAAAGTTCCTTCCTGTCTACCCTCTCTACGCCGCTCATAATTTTATACACCTCAGTCATGTCCCCCCTCAATCTCCTCTGCTCCAGGGAAAATAACCCCAGTCTATCCAACCTCTCATAACTAAAACTCTCCAGCCCAGGCAACATCCTGGTAAATCTCCTCTGCACCCTCTCTAGGCCTCAAAGATGCCTCTTCCCCAGCAGTCCTCCGAGTGCCAGGGAGCTCGGCTGAACCTGCCTCCTCCTGGTCTGGACACGTGTCCGTGTGGTGACCACCAGATTGTGACCCCGAACGTGCTCTAGATCTAGGTCCCACCGAGGTGCGTGTCTGGGTGTGGGTAAGTGCTGTGATTGGTTTTCCAGGCTGCTTATTTTCAGCTCTTCAATGGAGGAGTCGTCTTTTTGGCTGGAGACGAGGACCTGGATGGAGCTGAGGTACTGACTGGCTGAGGGTGTCGGTCGCTGGGCAGAGCTTCCTGTGAGCCAAAGCAGAGATAATTAATGCATGGCAGCAAAGTCGAAAACAGAAGAGAGAGCACTCACAGTTGCATTGAGAGACGGATGGTGTGGTTCACGAGGGTGTTCGCTGCCAACCTCATCGTCACTGCAGGCATGCTCCATGTCTTCACCAGTCAGTAGGATAGCACGCACCTCAAAATGAGTGAGGGGCCTAATATGGACCACTCCACCTTCGGTCTGGGACCTCTCCCTGCTGATCTGAGCAAAATATATGGCACAGCATGGAATGTTTGTTCGCTGAGTGAGGGTGTGTGTGGGAGTTAGTGGTGTTGTCCCTTGAGGTGTGAGATCCCTGTGGGTGTGTGATGGGTTTGTGAGTGTGGGAGTTGAGAGCGATGAGGAGAGTGACTTACCCTGACAGAATGGATGAGACTATTCATCCTGTAGCGGCACTGGGTGGCTGTCCTGTTTTACATTGGTGCTGACCACTGTTGCCACCCCCTCCCATGCTGGATTGGTGATGCTTCTGCCCATCTGGTGGACAGAGTGGGGGCAGAGGACATCACTGCAGACCTCCACGGCATCCAAAAGGCGCTAGAGGGGCGAGTCACTAAACCAAGGGTCTGCAGTCTTCTTGCCTTTCGGGACCATCCTGTCTTCTGTGCAGCAGTCCTGTCTGGAAGCACTGAGAGTTGTGCGCCCGGCTGTACTTTAAATGTGGCACCCTGCGTGACAAAGTGGCAAGGCGATGGCACGACGGGCAAATGAGACTGCGGCCGCCATCAAAGTGACATGTTTCCCGGGAATGCATAATTAATGTAGCGGGTTTGGGAAGATACGGTGTGAGAAGCTGCCATTGCGGCTGGTCGGTAAAGTGTCAGTTAACCCACCCGCTACCACACTTAGTGCAAATCTGGGACTATTCCACCCATTATTTTTACAGAGAGGTTTGCGAGGCTGTGGAATGCACTACCGTAATTATTGAAGTCACGGTTGTGTTGACATAGATGTTGATATGAAAGAGATATAATGGGATATGGGAACAAGGTTGAAAAAGCACAAACACAAACTGGTTGGGCCCTAACAGTCTGCTTTGCTGTTGTAATTTTTTAAATAATTCTAAGTTATTTAATACAGGCCTTCTTCAAGTCACTTTACATCAATCTTACCAATAGAACTCCACAAAAACCCAATATTTCAATGGAATCCATTTAAGTGTACAACTGTGAAGGTCACTTCTGATGACCTGTATCATTTTGTTGCTTATTGCTTTTAGTCTCAGTCCCTCAAATACAAATGTGTGATATAAAAGTCATAAAGTGATTGTACATTTTTTGGATTACTCTGTATCATAACACTGATGGTAAGTTAAGGAGCACAGAATAATGCTTTATGTGAATGTTTCAATGAGAAAAACATTGTAAGTTTTTAACATTCTTTAAAATGTCAATACATTAGTTAAATTGCTAATCCTTTGGTATTGTTCATTTATTCATTAAGGTGTAAGATGTAAGCGATTTTCCATTTTGATTTTCTATTGTTTTATGCTGCTGATTGACCTGGTATAGAAGGCGGGTAACAGACTAAGTACAATGCCCACACTAATCTTTAGATGCAATCATTAGTCATCAGTAACATTCATTTGAACAGATTAGGTACATCAACTGAATTCATCTTTATTATACCTTTCCATTTTAAGACAAATCAATATGAGCATTTTTCCTTGCAAAGAGTTGATTAATTGTAGCTTTATTATCAATTTAGCAAAGGCTGCCGCAACAGATTATTTTTCTAAGGCATTAGAGGAGAGAAATCAGTTCAGTCGTTAAATTTATCCCATGCTTATGTTAACATGGAGGAATTTATGAAGTTTGCATGAACCAAGTATTTGATCCACTGTTTGTCTCAAAATTCCTCTCTTGTGTAAGCTTGTGTAGCCAACAATTGCAGTTCCCAGGATAAGCACTAACAGTGCCTTATAACATTTCCCAGACGTGGAATCATGGAATTGGAGGATCATACAGCACAGGAGATGATTTGTTCCATTATGCCTTTGCCAGCTCTTTGAAAGGGCTATCTAATTGGTCCCATTCACCTATTCTTTCTCCAAAGCCCTACATTGTTTCCCTTTTCAAGTGCTTATCCAATTGCCTTTTGAGAGTTACTATTGTACCTGCTTCCACCATCCTCCAAGGCAGTTCATTCCAGGTCATTATAACTCACTACATTAAAAAACCATCTTATCTCTGCTTTGGTTTTTTTGCCAATTATTTTAAATTTGTGTCCTCTGGCTACCTAACCTTCTGCCAATGGAAATAGTTTCTCTCTATTTACTCTGAGAAAACTCTTAGGATTTTAACAACTCTGTTAAATCTCCCCTTGATCTTCTCTTCTCTGAAGAAAACAGTCCTAACTTCTCTAGCCTTTCCACATAAGATTCCCCATTTACAGTGCATGTATAATGCATAATAATATCTGATGTGAGAGCATTACAGGACTGTACCAGGGAGCCAAGCAGCCACACAGCTATTGATGTTCCCTTATCTTTATGTGTGTGACAACATGAGAACAACATCCAAAACCTCTTGGAGGAGAAGGTGGACAAGGGGCATATGGTTTAGAGCTCAGAAGACAAAGAAGGCAAAAATTAGTATTACCACTTCCCAGTGAGCTGGATATCACACAGGATCAGTGATTAAGGAGGTTGTGTCATAGTAGAGAGACTGCCCTTTATAAGGCTAGTTGTTCTGGGGGGGAGGCAAAAAATCACCATGGTTTACCTACCAGATGGTCCTCCTTATATTGATCAATGGAAGACATCTCTGAGATAGCTTGTTACTAATGGCAACTTATACTGGACCTATAACATGGAAAACATCTGAGTCACTTCACGGAGGCATAATCAGACAAATGCTGAGCCAAAGGAGAAATTAAGAGGGGTGAACAAGTTGATCAGAGAGGCATATTTTAAGGAGCAGAGGGAGGCAGAGAGGCTTAAGGAGGGAACTTCAGAGCATGAGACCCAGGTGACTGAAGGCACATCTTCAAAAGGTGGCATATGGAGATATACTAATGGGTTAAAATGATGGCAACTGCCCTCCATCACAGCACAAAGAATACAGATTTTAGCATTGCATTATTGCAGCAGCACAGGTACTGACATATTTTCCCCAGTCCTGCTATCTCCATGATATAGACCATCTCATCCTGTTGGCAAATGGACATTTACGTGCAACTGTACACAATCCCATCACATACCAGCAGTGGAAGATACTTGATGATTATTCCAATGACGTGAAACTAGCATCATGCATGTGAATAATAGTTTGTAAGATGTGCTGATGATACTTTTTCCCTTATGTAATTATGCAAGACTCAGTTTTCCTTTGGAGAACGAAGGCTGTCATCATGAACATTTTTAAAATCTCTTTTATTGGTGGCTGCTGAAACCCCAGACTGCCTTCCTCCTGCCAGAGTAGCCATGGAGTGAACTTTCCCTCTGCTGCAACCACCCCTTCCCCGTAGTCATGACTCACTTTTATGGGTTGGGGCTCATCTGGACTCTTTGGGTGGACTCTCAGAGGGATCCACATGACCAAGATGAAGCCCACTGGTGCCAAAGTGGCCAATTGTTCCAGTGACAGAGCGAGGCAGCTGCTGCATCTCCAGCAGAGGCTGCCGGCCATCTAAAGAAGATTGACAGAGCCTCATTGAAGGAAGCAATATTCTTTTCGTGGCCTGAACATTTGTCGCTTCGAACTTTTAATCCTGTCAACAGGAGGAAAATAAATAACTTGCATTTATATATCACCCTTCATAACTTAGGATGTCAGAAAAGACCTTGAAAGTATTCTTCAATCAGCAGCCACAGTTGGAATGCAAGGAATGTGGCAGCCAATTTTCAAAAAGCAAGGTCTCACCAGCAGCAATGAAATAAATGTGTTGGTGGAGGGAGAGCTCCTCAACTGCTACAGGATCTTTTGCATCCACCTGAGAGGGCAAATAATGCCCTGGTTTAATGTCCCGTCTGAAAGACAGCTCCCTGCTCAGTTAGCCAAGATTATGTGCTTAGGTCTCTGAGTGGGGCTCAAACCCAGGAGCTGCTAACTCAGAGGTTAGAGTGCTATACTGACACCTTTGCCATGCATGATCTACTCTGATACTTCACAGTGACATAGCATGATGCTTTATTTAGAATACATGGCTTGAAAAATTCTTATTAACAGTTTCATTTGCAAATCTATTTAGCCATTTATATTATCAACTTCAGCTTTCTAACAGGACCGCACATATCCTGCCCACATTAACCTTCATTGCTTTACTATTATGCCCATATCTCGCTGCCTGATAATTCTGATCAGTGCTCACAAAATGTCTTCCTCCGTGTGAGGATTCCTCAATAATAATAAGTTGCTGTTGTTTGTTCATCACACTTTTCATTGTTCACTTATGCACCTTTCCAAAGATTGGACAGCTTTTTGGGCACTTTCATTGAAATTGCAATATTATTTTAAACAATTATATGTTTTTCTGTGCCTGACTTTCCTGTAGACAACCTGTGTTGTGAACTTGTGGCCTTAAGAAGCTAGCAAAAAACGTTCAGGGTCCGTTCAGTAAAACAAGCTTTTATTTGCACATTATTGCACCCTCCACCACAGCGAGACTTGTCCATTCTACATGTTAATTCCCGTTAAGTGACTTGATTGATGCTTCATGAGTGGGTCATTGCGTTTATTGCTAAAGTGTTTTAATAGGTTAATAAGTGTTTTAGCAACATCAGACTTGCAGGGATCAGGAGATTACATTCTTGTGAAAGTGTGATAAAAGTGTATTGCTTTAATACAAATTTCATAAACAAATACCATCCTCCTCTGATGTTACTATTTAATATCTGTTTCAATAATAACATCAGTGCATCATTAACTCTGTAAAGAATCTCTCCTTGCAGTGGTTTCAGCAACACATCAATGTACAGCAAAACCCTTTAAAATCGTTGTCTTCAGGAGTAATGGAAAACGTGATGCAGGAGACGTTCGATTTGCCCATCCCATGTGTCCATTAGCTCTAGGAGTATACATCAGGGATGTCAGGCCTATCACTCAACTCACTCTTGTGTTCAAAGGAGGGAATTTGGATCAGGGATTTTCTGCTGACAAATCTGCTTTTGTTGTTGACTTTAGAATATTGTATCTGCTGCTCGCTTTCTCAACTTTCTAATGTTTAGATATCTAGAATTTAAATGGGGAGAGGGGGTGGGGGTTGCAATTGAATGTACAATTACAGAATATCAGAGAGCACTAATTTGGATGTAATTACATTGGTGTTAAGCAAAAGTGGTCATCTCAGATTATTCCCATTGAGTCCCACTGCATACATGCCTATTGTAAATCATTTCTCTGTCATTTTTATGATCTATCACAAGCATTAATACATACTGTTCAATTTTCATTTCTCAGGTATAAAGCGATAGTCAGACCCATGGACATCCAGACCACCAACGCCCTGATGAAAATTTGTGTGAAAGCAGCCCTTATCTGGGTATTTTCAATGCTGTTGGCTGTTCCTGAGGCAATATTTTCCGATCTGCACTCCTTCTATGACCCTCGTAACAATGGCACATTTAAGGCCTGTGCTCCGTACCCGCATGGTGATGAGCTGCACCCGAAAATCCATTCCACAGCATCATTCCTGATTCTCTACATCATCCCGCTCTTCATCATATCCGTGTACTATTTCCACATTGCCAAGAACTTGATCAGGAGTGCTTACAACATTCCAGCAGAGGGCAACCAGCACATTTTGAGACAGGTAAGCCGACGGATTTCAGAATGATGAACTTCTGAGGTGATTGTACTGTATTATAATGTAGTGAAGGCCATTTTGAATCAACACTGAGAGCATGAAAACCTGCTTGAAACCAATCATTTCAGCCAGACAAATCAATTGCTTTCACTGGGCTGTAAAACATGATGATCACAGCAAGTACAAATCCTGCTTACAATTAACATTTTAGACCAGAATTCTTCATGTGACCGTAAAGAGCTCCCATGCTCCTTGTGATCTTTCTAATGTTCCTCAAATATTCAGTCAATTCAGTATAGTTAAACATTTCCATCAATACTAGTTATTTACTCAAGCAGCACCAGGCATATCTGAAAATGAGGTAAGAGGCTGGTGAAGCTTCTACACAATACATAACAGCAGGAGCAGCATGTTATAGGCAGAGCTAAGTGATCCCTCAACCAACGGATCAGATCAAAGCACTGCACTCATGCCATATCCAGTTGTGAATGGAGGTGGACAATTAAACAACTAACTGGAGGAAGAGGAGGCTCCACAAACATCCCTATCCTTAACGATGGGGGTGGCCAGCACGTCAGTACAAAAGGCATTTTCAACCATCTTCATCCAGGAATGCCAAGTGGATGAGTGCAGTTCCAACAACACTTGTGAAGCTCAACACCATCCAGGACAATTAACGCAGCCCGCTTGATTGGCACCCCATCCACCACTTAAGCATTCACTCCCTCCATCACTGACACACAGTGACAGCAATGCTTACCATCTACAAAATGCGCTGCAGAAACAGGTCAAGGCTTCTTCCAAATCTTTGACCTCCGCCGTCTAGAAGGACAAGGGCAGCAGGTACAGGGGAATACCACCACTTGCCCTCCAAGCTACGCCCCATCCTGATTTGGAAATATATCACTGTTCCTTTACTGTCTCAAGGTCAACTACTTGCAACTCCCTCCCCAGCAACATTGTGGGTGTACCTACAGCATAAGGACTGCTCTGGTTTAAGAAGCTCACCACCACCCCCTCAAAGGCAATTAGGGATAGGCAGTAAGCACTAGCCTTGCTACTGGTGCCCACGCCCTTTAAAGGAATAAATAAAACATTAAAGGGGGAAAAGTCTGATGGAAAAGCTCCTGGTGGAATGTAGTGTATTGATGAAGAATGGTGTGTTTCTATTCTTAGGTCGGAAGGATGGTGGCAATGCCCTCAAGTGTTATATAGCACATAGCATGTCACTCATGAGGATTTCCTGGCACCTGCTGTATAGCTGGCGAGGGCTTAACCTCAATTGTTTAACATCTAATGAGTGATTGTCCATCTGAGGGTGGAAATGGTACACAGGGTCTCTTAGGGGTTGAAATAGCTCCAATGTGTACATGCTGGCAATGGATTTGCTAATCAGGTACTTGAACCAAGCTGGTCAGTGTTATTGTTTCCTACACTACAGTTACTACATTTCAAAAGCAGTCCGATGTCTGTAAAGTACTTTATAACATCCAGTGGTTGTGAAAAGTGCGATATCAATGCAAGTCTTTCTTTTTATTGATGATTATTGCTTTGCTGGTTGGACCTAAAAAGACCAGTTGGTGGGACAGAGATTCAATTCACGTGGCTCCCAACAACCCTCATGCCAGTCTTTTAATGGATAGGTTGGTTTTAGATGGACATACTGCAGGAAGCTTTTCAGTGCTTTGTACTGACAACCATGTGGCTTCAGTGAGTTAAGTTCAAGCAGTACCACAGTGTACACTTGGGGATCGCTAAACTTTAGATCTGTGAACCTATGTTAAAGCTCTCTGGATTTAAATATGTGGGGTCGGTCCCAGTGTGGAGAGAGTATGCACTCTATGTTAGACATAGGGTAGTGTCCTTGGCTGAACCATCTTCAGCAGCTTCATCAATGACCATCATTAGGTCAGAAGTGGGGATGTTTGCTGATGATTGCACAATGTTCAGCACCATTCGCAACTCCTCAGATACTGGAGCAGTCCATGTCCAAATGCAGCAAGGCTTGGGCTGACAAGTGGCAAGTAACATTCACACCACACAAGTGCCAGGCAATGACCATCTGCAACAAAAGAGACTCTAGACATCACCCCTTGACATTCATTGGCATTACCATCACTGAATCCCCCACTATTTACATCCTGGGGGGTTACCAATGCCCAGAAACTGAACTGGACTAATCACATAAATACTGTGGCTACAAGAGCAGATCAAAGGCTAGGAATCCTGCAGCGAGTAACTCACCTCCTGACTCCCCAAAGCTTGTCCACCATCCACAAGGCACAAGTCAGGAGTGTGATGGAATACTCCCCACTTGCCTCATAGAGTGCAGCTCCAACAACACACAAGAAGCTTCCAGGACCATCCAGGACAATGCCACCTGCTTGATTGGCACCCCTTCCACAAGCATTCATTCCCTCCACCACTGGTTCACAGTAGCAGCAGTGTGTGCCATCTACAAGATGCACTGCAGAAACCCGCTAAGGCTCCTTAGGCAGCACCTTCCAAACCCACAACTGCTATCACCTAGAAGGACAAGGGCAGCAGATAAATGGGATACCACCACCTGGAAGTCCCCCTCCAAGTCACTCACCATCCTGACTTGGAAATATATCGCCATTCCTTCATTGTTGCTGGGTCAAAATCCTGGAACTCCCCTCCCTAACAGCACTGTGGGTGTACCTACACCACAGGGACTGCAGCGGTTCAAGAAGGCAGCTCACCACCACCTTCTCAAGGGCAACTTGAGATGGGCAACAAATGCTGGCCTGGCCAGCAAAGCTCACATCCCGGAAATGAATAGAAAAAACTGAAACTCTACAGACATAGATTTCTCAGTAGTTTGTTTAAAAGACCCTAAATACAGTGACGGGATTCCATGTGTGTCAGATATGTGTAACAGACCAAAATAAAATGGGATGGGGAGAGAAATGAGTGACAACTCCCTTTGTTATGGACATAAGAATGCCGCTTGATGCAACGCACATAATTTTGTGAATTGGGTTCGCCCCTTGCTATAAATCACTTAATTTAAATTTCTGTTGAAATTACTAGAACTAAAAATCAGAAGAGATTTATAAAAGGTAGCTCATTCAATATTGTCCATTTTATACTATCACCCAGTGTCAAAGTTATCCTGTGTCTTTTTAAAAACCATAAACAAAAGTGTATATATTAAAGCCACAATCAAATGAATGATACACCAATAAGAAATTGGCAAAATAAATATAAAATTGACAAAACATTTCTAAATTTCTAAATACAATGACTGGCACCCCGCTGCCATCCTGACAGTGTTGACCTCAGTGTGTTGGCATGCCAGCGCTATCACCTCGGACTGAAGGAGGAGAGAATCCTCCATCATCCCTTGCAATCTCGGGGAGTGCACCAAGCATCCCTTCCTGATGTTCCCGAGCTTGCCTTTGCAGCTCCAACAACCGATTGAGGACTGAGTCCAGAGGCTCATCAGCTGACTCGGACTCAGCAGATTTCTTGCCCCCGTCAGTCCTCCCGAGTGCCGGCGAACAAGGGTATCTCTGTCTCCGCCTGCAGTGGAACAGATTGTGTGATGTTCTCACCAGATTGTGATCCCGAGGCTGCTCTACATCTAGGTCCCACCGAGGTGTGTGTCTCTGAGCGCCATGACAGATCTTCAACGGGGCTGCCTTCAGGGTCCTCATCTGAGGTGTTCTCGGCGCTGGGGTTGGGGTCAAGGTCGCCTGAGGGCGACATGTCAGATGTGCCTAGAAAAGAAAGTGGAGGTTATTAGTGCTTGGCAGCCACGTTGAACACACAACAGATTAGTGTTGAGAAAGGAATAATATGGTGCAGGATCCTTACATGGATGTTCGCCACTGACCTCAACATCACTGCAGGAATGGTTGACATTCTCTCCAGCCAGCTCCAATGTGTGACTCTCATTCACCCCTGGTCTGGGACCTCTCCCAGTGATTGTGCACGATCTTGTCCTGAATAAAGACAGATGGAGAAAGTGTGAGCAAGGTGCATGCCAGGCCAATGAGAAGGATGCCCGGTGTGTGTGTGTGTGCTGAATGGAGCCATGGACGGGATCAGGAGGCAGCCTCCAGAGGAGATGAGGCTAGATGGAGTTGTGAGGGTGTGTTTAAGAGAGTGTGCGGTGATGTCCCTTAAGCTGGCAGTGAGTGAGGTGCCAGTGAATGTGTGAGTTGAGATTGATGAAGTAGTTGATGAACTGGCGGCACGGATGAAATCATTCATCTGTTATCTGCACTGGATGGCCGACCTCATATGTGCAGCATTGGCACTGACCACCTCTGCCAACCCCTTCCAAGCCAGTGTGGCGAGGCTGATGGGCCTTCTATGGCCAGAGAAAGCATCCCAGGGATGCATCACTAAATTAGGGAGGGGGGGCTACACTCTTCTTGGCTTTCAGGGCCACGTCTTCACTGGAGTAGTCCTGGGCTGCAAGCATTGAGAACTGTGCAGCTGCTGTTTAAATATGGCACCCAGCATGAGGAAGCGGTGAGGTAATGGCGTTGCGGGCCAATCAGAAGCTAGTCACCAGAGATCCAGTGTGTTACCCACAGTGTGACTGCATAATTAATGAGGCAGGAAGGGGGACAAGACATTGCAGGTAAAACGTGTTTTTTTCCATGCCCGCTTAGTGCCAACCTGGGACGATTATGCCTTGCAGTGTAAACAAGTGATGCTGACACACAGACATTAAAGTGAAACTTGTGCATGGAAGGCAATAAAACTCAATCCAAACATTCTGTTCTGAGTCAAGAGTACAATACTGGAGCTGGGCGCCCCTGAAATTTCACAATGCAGCATTACCCTCGTTCTTGACATGCCATACCATGGTGAATTCTATTGGCTGTAACAAATGTCCAAGATTACCGTACCACAGGAATAGTGCGTTCATTCAGCAAGGCACCGCATGCTCTCTCATAAAGTGCCTTTGATGAGCATATTTGTGTAAGAAAGCCTCGCTGTGTGAGAAGTCACATGGTCTATCAAGAAGCTTTGTAGCAATATCCAATACGGTGATCAGTGGATAGCAGGCCATAAGTTTAGGAATTGGTGATTTCAGCACTTTCTGCAGTAGAAATTTCAAGATTACAACGAGGAATGATTACTATCTTAAAATTACATTGGAGAGTGCTGTGAAGTCTAGGAAATGCGGTGAACAAATGTTTTGAGTGCCTTGCATGTTAATCACCATTTATTCAAATCTCCGAGGCAACCTCAAGAGCCTTTCAAGAAAAGTGACTGTAAATCTGTAAAATGCTATATTTATAGTTTGAAATATGGTGAATTTTACAAGGGTTGTCACTTGTTAAGCTTGTATTTATATAGCACTCAACATGTCTCTCAGAAATATCCCAAAGTGCATCACATTTAATGCAGTGATAACTGGTATGTAGGAAAAATATGGGAGCTAATTTATAGCAGAGGTCCCACAAACAGGGATAAGGTCAATGTTGACGTTAGTTGAGGAATGAATGTGCCTGGTTTACTGGAAGAATTTCCTGCTTTCCTCGTTGTCTCTTTAAAATTTACGTGAGCCAGTTAAATGGGCAGAGTCATAGTAATAATGTCTCCTTTACTTTAAACTTTTCTCCCACTCTTTGGTTCCCATCCAATTAAGATAGTGAACAAGTCTTCTGATCCTAAGATTTTGTCATTGCCATTCTGTGACTGTCCCCTACATAGACTGACATAGAGACCATCACCTCCGATTGTCCCACAAGCTCTGTTCCCTTACAATCAACCCCATCCCTCTCCCTGGCAACTGTCTAAGGCTCAGCCAGGCTGTTTGCAACCTTGGTGTCATATTTGAGCGTGAGATGAGCTTCCAACCATACATTCAAGCCATCATTAAGACCACATATTTCTACCTCCATCTCATCACCTCACTCTGCATCTCTACAGTCCACCTGCTGCTGAGACCCTCATTCATGAGTTTCAGATCCTCTCAATCTATCAATTCTAGTGCACTCCTACTTGGCCTCCCATTTTCCACCCTTCATAAACTTAAAGCCTTTCAAAATTCTGTGCCAAGTTCCGTTCACCCATCACTCCTGTGCTTATTGACCTACATTGGCTCTCCATTAAGCAATATCTCAAGTTTAATGTTCTCAACCTTGTTTTCAAACCCCACCATGGCCTTGCCCTTCCCTATTTCTGTCACCTCCTCCAGCCCTACAAACCTTCTAGATATATGTGCTATGCTAATTCTGGCCTCTTGAGTGACCCTGATTTTGATAGCTCCACCATTAGTGGTTGTTACTTCTCTAACTCTGCAATTCTGCCTTAAAACCTCTCTGACTCTCATCCTCTTTTTCCTCTTCTAAGTCACTCCTTAAAACCCATCCCTTTGACCAAACTTTTGGTCATCCATCCTAATATTTCCTTATGTGACTTGGTGTCATATTTTGTTTGATTAGGCTCCTGTGAAGCACCTTGCTATGTTAACAGTCTATTTAAATATAAGTTGTTGTTGTTTCGTGTCCTATAGGGTTGGATTTAACGGGTGTCATAGTCCCTGCGCCTCTGGCGGAAAGGTCAGGGGGCGAGCCGGCCTTCAAGTCCAAAGGCTGCCGCGCAGCAATTAGACAACTGAATGGCCATTAATTAAGTTCAGGCAGGACTTGCACACCTCAGCAACATCAAGTCCCGTCTCAGGGAACTGCCGGCCAATCAGGAGCCGGCAGCTCTCCACTACCGGCAGCACCACTGGGAACGGTGGCCACTGCCGGTACTGCAGTGAGGCTGAGAGGAAGGCATGCAGCATTGGATCCAGAATGGCAGGTGAGTCTGCGGTTTTGCTGGGGCTAAGCTGGCAAGCTCCGGCGAGGGGGCAGGGGGCTTGTGTAGGTAGGGCAAGGGGAGGGGAATCTGGGAATGTAACCTTGGGGGAACGCTCCGATGGACTCAGGGGACCCATTAAGGAGGAACCAGCCTGCACATTGAAAGCTGCTGGGCTGTGCACTTGGCATGGGCCTCTCATGCCACTGATTGTATTCCAGCAGCAGTGGGATGAGGCCTACAAGTTGGCATTAATTGACCACTTAAGGGCTTCAATTGACCCATGAATGGGCAGGCCGCCCGAAGCTGGCCCTACTGGTTGTAAAACTGTGTTGGGGGCAGCATTTGGTGGGCAGGTGGCAGTCACAATGCCCACCGGATTTAACATGCCTTCAAAACCACCAGTGGGATATGTTAAATCCAGCCCTTAATTTATTTTACTGTCTCCATGTAAAGTGTGTGTTTAAAACTTCCTCTGATGTTTAGGGATTGATGCGCAGTAAGCTTTCACTTCCATGTTACCACGGACTTAACGAGAATTAGAGTCTGGCCCTCGATTTAATCTAACTCGCTTGGCAATAACGGGGTGGCTGAGCAGTTTAATTTGTAAAAATTGACTGCTATGCAGTTCCAGTGGGAACGCTGCTGAATTCAATTGTAACTCTGGAGATTACTTAGACGGGAAACACATCTACCAGAAACAAGCAGGTGCCTGATTAATAAATTGAATTTGAGCTCTAGGGTTGTTATTTAGACTGCTATGCAATTTTAACTGGGAGGGCGATGAACTGTTAGTGCAAATAGAAATAAATAAGCACAATCTGAGAGCCATTACAGAGACATGGTGACAGGATGACATAGATTGGGACCTGAATATTGAAGGGTATGTGATATTTGGAAGGACAGTAAAGTTAGGAAAAGGTGGAGGGGTCGTTCTGTTGATTAATGATGGTATTAGTACATTAGAGAGGGATGACCTAAGTTCAGGAAACCAGGATGTAGAAGCAGTTTGGGTTGAGATGAGAAGTGATAAAGGCAAGAAGTCACTTGTGGGAGTGGTGTACAGGTCCCCAAATTGTGACTACATGGTAGGACAGAGTACAAAGGAAGAGATAATAGGAGCTTGTCAGAAAGATACAGCGATAATCATGAGGGATTTTAATCTACATATAGACTGGAAAAATCAGATTTTGCAAAGGTAGCGTAGATGAGGAGTTCATAGAATATTTTCGGGATAGTTTCTTAGAACAGCACATTCTGGAGCCTACCAGAGAGCAGGCTATACTAGATATGATATTGTGCAACAAGATAGGATTAATTAATAACCTCTAAGTGAAGGCATCCCTAGTTAACAGCGATCATAATATGATTGAACTTTACACTCAGTTTGAGGGAGAGAAGAGTGTGTCCAAGACTAGTATTTTAAACTTGAATAAAGGCAATTATGAGGGTATGAAAGCGGAGCTAGTTGAAGCGCACTAGCAAATGAGGTTAAAGGATAGGCCAATAGAAGTTCAGTGGCAGACATTTAAAGGGATATTTCAGAATACACAGAATAGGTACATTCCAATGAGAAAGAAAAGTTCCAAGGGGAGGGCCCACCATCCACAGTTAACTAAAAAAGTTAAAGACAGTATCAAATTTAAAGCAGAAGCATATAATTGCGCAAAGATAAATGGCAGGTTTGAAGGAACATAAAGAACAGCAAATAATGACATTTCAGAGAAGATTTACGAGACATACCAGGAATGGGCAAGTTGTCTTATGAGGAAAGGCTGGGCAGGTTAGGCTTGTATCCACTGGAGTTTAGAAGAGTAAGAGGCAATTTGATCAACACCTTTAAGATCTTTCAGGGTCTTGATAGGGCGGACATGGAGAGGGTGTTTCATTTTGTGGGAGAATCCAGAACTAGGGGTCACTGTTTAAAACTAAGTGGTCACCCATTTAAGACAGAGATGAGGATAAATTTTGTCCCTCAGAGGGTCGTGAGTCTTTGGAACTCTCTTCCTGAAAAGGTGGTGGAAGCAGAATCTTTGAATATTTTTAAGGCAGAGCTAGATAGATTCTTGGGCCTGAATCCTCGGCTCAGCAAGCAGGAGCAGAGCCCACATCGCCGATGTGTAAAATGACACGCTGTGACATCGGGGGGGGTTTCCCAATGTCACTGCGCGTCATTTAGATTTTCAGTTCAGCGGGTGCGCAGCCAAGTCAGCTGCAAACCCGCCGAACTGCCAAAGGCCTATTAAGGCCATTTAAATATCAGTTAAACTAATAAACTGAGCTGACCATCCAACTTTAAGGTTGGCGGGGGCGGTTGGGGGGGGGGGCGGGGTGTGGCAGGCGAAGAGCTCAAGCGGCCTTCGCATTTTTCATGGAGCCTCATCCACGGGCAGGATGAGGTTTCGTGAGGTGTTTATAAATAAAATTTTTTTACGAAAATTCATTGACATGTCCCAGGTCATGTGACACTGTCACATGAGGGGACATATCTTAAATTTTTTTCTTTTCTTTATTAAAATTTTGGCAACTTAAACTAATCTCCCTGAGGCAGCTCTGTGCCCTCAGGGAGATTTCTTCACTCTTTCATACCCATCCTCCTCCTAATTCGTGTGTTCGTATGAGCCAAATGTCCTGTGCAGGGGCAAGTTCACAAAGTAAAATCTGGCCGGATTGATTTTACAAACTGAGTATCATGTTTGGAAGCTGTTTTTAAAGGGCTATTAAACCTGCAGGCACTTAGGCCATGCAATCTGCTTACAAGTGTGAGCAGTACAATTTCGAGGAAGCTCGGAGCATTCAGCTTGCTTCTTTGGAGGTGCCAACTCTGGATCGGTCGGTATCTCTCTCACTGCTGAGACAGAAGCTTGAGAACAAAACTCTAGGCTGCAGTATTGAGGGAGTGCTTTTGGAGATGTCATCTTTCAGCCGACGTATGTTAAACTGAGGCCTGGGGGAGAATCTTCAGCCCGGCGAATAGGGATGGGGCTCACTCACCGAGGTGTAA
Source organism: Carcharodon carcharias (assembly GCF_017639515.1). Lineage (NCBI taxonomy): Eukaryota > Metazoa > Chordata > Chondrichthyes > Lamniformes > Lamnidae > Carcharodon > Carcharodon carcharias. Next base: position 104,981,957 of record NC_054484.1, on the reverse strand, counting down.
AATGACGCGGGGTGACATTGGGCGTGAGTCCTGATGTCACTGCGCTTCATTTAGATTTTCAGTTCGACGGGCACACAGCTGTGAGGTTGGCGGGGGGGCTGCAGTCGAAGACCCCAGGCGGCCTTCACATTTTTCATGGAACCTCATCCACGGGCGGGGTGAGGTTTCACGAATGATTTTAAATTTTCTCAAAAATTTTTATTGAAATGAATGCACATGTCCCGGCTCATGTGGCAGTTTCACATGAGGGGACACGTCATAAAAAATTTTTCAACACTTCATTGAACTGTTGAAACTTAAAAACTAATCTCCCTGAGGCACCCCTGTGCCTCAAGGAGATTTCTGCACTCTCTCACACGCATGCGTGAAAAAGCCCACTCCTGACTGAGGGAACACCTCCCCCAGCCCACACGGGGAGCGCTCAGCGCTTTCAGGCGCGCATCATGCTGGGCAGGCCTTAATTGGTCTGCCCATGTAAAATGGCGGAGCCCCGAGCCCGCACAACACCCCCCCCCCCCCCCAACAACTGGGGTAAAATTCTACCCCTGGTCTATCCTGAGTTTGTGAAAATTGCTATACAAATGCAAGTCTTTCTTATTTTATTATCCTTGATTCTGGATTATAGAATATTGAAATCATTCATCCATTCTCTGTGTCAATGAATTTCTGATAATGCAGACTATGAAGTGGTACTTAATATTTTTCTTAAAGTAAGTTGTTAACTAACTGTACTGTTCCTATATGAGCTGCTCCTGCAGATGCTTCGACATAATGGGGACCCTAGTGATACTCATAGCTAACAACCTCTGGGAACTTGAGCCTGCAAGGGCCAGGTTGCAGCATGGATGGGTCAGTGGTTTCTGTTGGCATGGGTGGTATTGGTTGAGCTGGTGGTAAGAGTGCAGACATTCTAACGTCCATCAAGGGGGTAATTCATTCTTCTCTTGGTGTGGCAGTAGCATTTCCACTGGGCTGGGCCTGAGAATTTCCCCTCACCTGTTTGTGGACAGGTAGCATAAGGTAACTGATTTCTTGAACAGCGACTGTCTCTTCAAGGGGAAAGTGCACTACTTCAAGGTGGAGCACACGACTGACTGAACATCCATCTGGCAGCTGTTTGAGGTGTGGCTCATCAATCTGTCTCCTCCAAAGTATTTCCCACCACTGAGATATCTTCTTCCATGAACTGTGGCTGTTTTGAGGGACTTGGTAGAAAGAGAGAAGGGACAGAATGGCGCTGAGAGACTGGGGGTGTAGTAGATGACAGGGGTCACAATGCAGATTAATGTGGTCAGGCTGCCTGAATGCACATTTGTCAGAGATTTGTGAAGGGATGCAGGCAATGGTCAGAAGCCATGTTCACAGAAAGGCTCAGCCTCAAAATCTCCAATTCTGTCATCTCTGGATGGCCACTGGTTTTCAGTGCTTGCCGCTCCAACTTAGAGAGGTTCAATATCTTGGAGATTGCTAACTCGGTATTAAAGGTCTTCATTATGTTTTGTACTGCCTTGTCCTACAGAGAGGGCATGAGTCAGTGAATATCTCCTACAAAGGGGAATACAGATCTCTAAGATTTCTGCTGTTGTTGCAGATGCCACGAGTGAGAAGAAACAAATGGATTGGAAAGGTGCTGAATGGAAAGCAAACATGGTGTGTGTGAAATGAGGAAAGAGCCAAATACATTGGTGATTGCGCCAGGACCAGGAAGTAGGAAGAGGATGGTGGTAGAGGATGGTGTGTGTGCGCGTGTTTGTTTGTGTGCATGTGTTCATATTTGTGTGTGTGTGTGGGTGTGTGCGTGTGAGTGAGTGAGTCTGTGAGTATGGTGTGTTGTGTGTGTGCGTGTGTGCCTGTATGTGTGTGAGAGTGTCTGTGTGTGTATTTGTAATGAGAATGAGATGTTTTGTAATCTGTCCTTGCACTGACCATGAAGGAAAGGGAAGTTTTGAGAGTGCCAGAGGAGCAGGGAGAAAGAACTGTTACCTCAAGTTGTTAAGTGAAATGGAGAAATGAAGATACAAGCAAAATACTGCAGATGCTGGAAATCTGAAATAAAAACAGAAAAACGCTAGAAAAACTCAGCAGGCCTGACAGCATTTGTGGAGAGAAAAGCAGAGTTAAGGTTTCGAGTCCGTATGACCATCTCTGACCAACTCTGAAGAAGAGTCATACGGACTCGAAACGTTAACTCTGCTTCTCTCTCCACAGATACTGCCAGACCTGCTGAGTTTTTCCAGCACTTTCTGGAGAAGTGAAGAGCTGTATTTACTCTGTTTACACTTGCAAGGTTATTGAAGTGCTCCCTGCCTTGTATCCATGTCCTATAGTTGAATATACTATACACTACTGAATTTGGCATATCTCTGTTCATGCCTGGTGGACTTAGTGTGAAAGATGCTCCTACTGTAGCTGGGAAGAGAAAGTTCCTGGCCTCTTCCAGCTAGAATTCCAGCAAGGCTTCAGGTAGCCTGGGGGTTTGCCTGAGGTTCATGCTGCTGCTGTTTTCCCTTCTCACAGTCTAAAGCACAATCTTCCTTTGACTTTATCATGGTCGATGGACAACCCAGCAGAGTAGATAATTTTAACGATGTGTCAGCAAAATCTGCCTCTGAAATTGAAATCAAACAATGAAGCCCAGGTGTTAAAATACTCAGGGCCTGTTTTCTGAGTAGCAAGTGTGTTTCAGTCACAGCTATCCTCTTAAAAGCTGCCCAGCATTAAATTCAGGGCCGTTGTCTCTTTAGGAGAGACACATGGTGCATTTGTTTTATATGAGTGAGCTCAAATCAACAAAAATATTTTTGGCAGGATAAAGGAAAAGTTGTGCAGTGGGATTTATGATTTGACGGAGCAGACTATGTTCTTGAATCATTGCCTTGGTTAGTATTTAAGACCACGCTTTTCACGCTTTCTGCATGGGTTTCAACGGTTTCCGACAGGGTCATTCAATAGATCATTTCACAGCATTACAGCATTTTGATTCAATCTGGGAGTAAACTTCCAGCATCATGCAGTCTGGCCGGACATACTTCCTGTTAAAGAATCACAGGGCAGCGCTGGCAGCAGTTGTCAGTAGTCTAGACTCTGAATCTTCCATCCATTTGGCTGAATGCAGAAATGGATAACGAGAGATAGCAATGGAGAAGCTTGTAGTGGAGAAAAATGCAGGCAGAAAGTCTGAGGTGATTTATGCTAACATTCAGTTGTAAGATATAAAGACCAGGGGCAGAATTTGACATTGCACAGATGGGCACTTGCCCAGTCCAATTAGGTGTAAGATCTTCGGGTGAGTGTCCCCATGTCACCGCGCACTCATGCGATACTTTGCTCGTCGGGCATGCGCAAGAGTCAGAAGCATGCCTGCTGAAAATGACGCGGGCAATCAAGTCCATTAATGGCCCAATTGCCTGAGATTTTTCATGGCCCAGACCCACCCTGGCAGCACTGAGCTTTTCAGCGCGAGTTTCACCCTGGCTGCCCGTTAATTGGCCAGCCAGCGTGAAATTGCAGCCGGGGGCCGATCGCGGTGAGGGGTCTGTTTCCCGGCCGCTCCCGCTGACCGTGTGTGCCGACAACCTAAAAATTCAGGCCCAGGTATCAGCAGGGCACAAATACTGACTAGCTTGATGTAATATTTATGTAAAAAAAAAAATACGCCCCACAATTCAGATTATCGTTCTGAAAACACAAATATTTCAGTTGTAGAAATAGGATTGGCAATTACAGGGATAAATAAAGACAGATTTGATCATATGCATCATGGTGTGAAATGATTCTGTGGAAAGCAACTGGAAAAAGGATAGAATTGTAGTGCTCCCAAAATTAAGATGAATAGTTGCAATGCAATTTGAAAGCCTGACTCTCAGACCTGCATTCCTACTCAATGTTTGGAGCAAGGGGGTATGTGATTTACCCTCAGCACTCCAATATACTGGAGGTCAAAGAGAAACTTTGCAAACCTGTCGCTGTGTGTTAGCCACCCCATTCCATACCGCCGGTGGAGGTAGGTGAGTAAAGTCCACACGTAGGGTGGAACTTAAGGCCCTGTCACAGCTGGGGGCAGGGCCAGGGCCATAAAATGTGGTGAGCCATTTAAAAATCCATTGATTTCAATCGGACTGTAAAATCCCTCCGACATAAAATTCTGTCCGTAGTACTCCACAAAGTTGCTTCTAATTGGGGCATTAATGTTAAACCAGCATGCCTCTGGTTTAGCGCGCCCAGGTATGTTCAAATTATGGTGATCAGCAATTCAGACCAAAATTGCATGCTAACACCAGACTTTCAAATAGGTGTGTTTTATTATCACAGAACCAATTTAGTGTCTGTTTTCACACTTTCACCAAACTAACACCCCTCCACACACACTGCCATGACATAGTCCAATTTCGCAACCCCCCCCCCCACCCCCCCCGCATCCCATCCCACCCAGAGATTCTAGGGCCATTTGCAAGACCCCAGTGACAAACATGATTATTATTATCTGGGGGGGAAAGGGAGTTCAGTACAAGCAGATCAAGGAAGAGAGACTAAACATTATTCGTCAAACTTCGAGACAAAACCAAAGCTTCCACTATCCAATAACCTGCACAGGAATGACTGAAGGAATAGAAATAAATTGTGCCCAGAACTTTAGAAAATAGCAAACACTCTTTGTATTGTAGATATCACTTGGAGATTTAATTTAATGACGCTATCTCTTAATAAAAGTAAACTAATTGATCAAAGACTGATCGGCATGGTATGCAAGTTCAGTCATAACTTTCCAGGAGTTAAGAGATGTTTCAATCATCATTGTTTGCAGGGTGAAGATAAAGCTGAAAAATATACATTGACATTTCTGACTGCCTAAGTGAGTGGTGTCACCTACAGGCAAGGAATAAAATGCAACTTCATTCAAAGGAGTGAATATAAAAAAGGAGCAAGCTTTGTTTATATTTCTGTATGTCTCAACTGTATGTCCCGAGGGAATTTCTTTCATAAACAGGGCAGGCACATGGCAGATACAATTTAACACAGATAGCTGTGAACTAATGCACTTTCGTAGGAACAACATGGCGAAGCAATATATTCTAAATCACAGAATTGTTACAGCACAGAAGGAGGCCATTCATCCTGTCATGACGTGGTGGTATTGTTGTTGGACTAATAATCCAGAAACCCAGGGCAATGCCCTAGGGACCCAGGTTCAAATCCCACTACAGCAGATGGTGGAATTTGAATTCAATAAAAATCTGGAATTACAAGGCTAATGATCACCATTGTTGATTTGTTGTAAAAACCCATCAGGTTCACTAGTGTCCTTTAGGAGAGGAAATCTGTTGACCTTACCTGGCCTGGCCTACATGTGACTCCAGACCTACAACAATGTGGTTGACACTAAAATGCCCTCTGAACAAGGCCAATTTGGGATGGGTAATAAATGCTGGCCTAGCCAGCGATGCCCAGCGATGAATTTTTAAAAAATGTCTGTGCTGGCTCTTCGTAGGAGTAAATTAACTTGTGCCACATCCTCGTCTTCTCTCCAAGGCCCTGCACATTCTTCCTTTTCAGATCACAATCTAATTCCCTCTTGAATGTCTTGATTGAACCTGCCTCCACCACGCTGTCAGGCAGTGCATTCCTGATCCTAATCACACGCCGTGTGAAAAAGTTTTCCCTAATGTCACCATTGCTTGTTTTGCCAATTACCAATCTGTGCCCTCTTGATCTTGATTCTTCCACCAATAGGCACAGTTTCTTCCCATCTACTCGGTTCAGACCTCTCATGATTTTTCATACCTCTATCAAATTTACTCTCAATCTTCTCCTCTTCAAGAAAAACAGACACAACTTCTCCAATCTATCCACGTAATTGAAGTTCCTCATCTCTGGGACCATTCTTGTGAATTTTTACTGCAGTCTCAATGCCTTTCTTAAAGTGTGGCATCCTAAACTGGACGTAGTACTCCAGTTGAGGCTGAACCAGTGCTCAACACAAGTTTAACATCAGTTCCTTGATTTTAAGTGGCACAATTTTGAAAGATGTGTGAGAACTGAGGGATCTGGCGATACAAATTAACAAGTCTTTGAAGGTGGCAGGACAAGTTGATAAGGAGGTTAAAAAAAATGGCATACTTGTCTATGTAAATGAGGACATTGAATACAAAAGCAAGGACGTGAGATCTGTGTTTAGGCTTCAGCGGGATTATTGTATACAATTCTGACACCATGAATGTCAAGACACAGGAGACAGTACAGAGGGGGCTTATCAGGATGACACCAGTGACACTTCAGGTGTGCAGAAAGAAATTGGAATCACCATCAAGCTGCTCCTGCACAACTCTGAATAACTGATTCAAAATTGAAAATAGCTTTGACCTCAGATCATAGCCCAGGGACACCTGAGTGCACTGAATGCAGAACTGAACTATAAACTGTAACCAAACGTTATTAAACAAGATATTATCTGGTCCTTATCTCTTTGTTCTACATTGTATTTCCTACATTGTAATGTAACCTACACTTCAAAAAGTACTTTATTGTCTGTAAAGCCCTTTGAGATATTCTGACGTCAAGCAAGATGCTATACAAATGCAAGTTCTGTCCTCTTTCTTTATAAAAAAAATCATAAATAGATACAACTACATTTAATGAACTAGTTTGTGCATGAATACCTTATATGTAGCCTTCAATGTCTGTTATGAACAGCTTTTTGATTTACCCCATACAGTGACATACTAATGTAAATTTTCTGAATCAGTGTTCCTGGCATCAAGCCATGAATTCAGATATTTTCCAGACTGCGAATGTTTAAGGTTGGACACTAGGGCCAGATGGAGAATCAGCTGCAGTGGCTGGGTCCTGCACAGCCGGACTGTGATGGGAGATTACACCTCATCCCAGTACTTAAATTTACTGTAAAGTTTCATTTAAGCCGGCACATTATTGCAGCTGATCTTGCCCATCTCGCTGAAGTCTGTGCCAAGAGAAGCAGATACAGCTATTATAACTGAACGTCCCAGTGTGCTTAAGCTGATTTCAACTTCTGGGTAGAAGAATATTGCAGGGAGCTCAAATCGTAAGTCAAATCACATAGCTACAGGGAATGTTACTTGTCTAACTAAAGCAGCAGTGCTGTCCATTGTAAGCTGTAGATTTACTATTGAATGGGTTAGTTTGGGATTTATTTTTAATCCTTTGTAAATCGGTTAGCAATCTGATAATAAGGGAATCTCTTCCAAGTAGTGATCATTATATAATTGAATTAGGTGCTATGTTTGTCCCAGTACCTTGCAGACAAGATTGTAGATCTGTCAGGTCCAGCAGCTGAGCAAGCAATCTCCATATGGAAGCCCATAAAAAAAACAAGATATTGCACGGGACATTTTACGTTAATGTGGATGCTGGGTCAGTTGAAATTTTCAAAGCTGAGATAGATGTTGTAAGATGTTGTTATATCTATACAGTATAAGGTCTGAGCTAGTAGCTGTCTCCGTGCTTGCCTCTCACATGTCTCTGTCTAGTACAAGTCTGCCCTCTGGACTCAAATTATGTATTCCTTTACATCACACTGTTAACTCTTTCTATACCATAACCTTATAGTACACCTCCCCCTAGTCTTTATCCAACATATTTACAATCCATTCCTGTTTGCCCATCATATATACATTACTTCTACTATCCATCCCCACCACCCCACCCCACCACCACCCCCCCCCCCCCCCCCCCCCCCCCCCCCCCCCCCCCCCCCCCCCCCCACCCCCCTCGGGTCTCTGTGTTTACAAGTTCAGGTGGTCTGGAAGCTTGATAATTCTTCCAAATTTTAAATTTCTTCTCTAGCTTCTGTGAGATTCTGGGCTGTTCTGATATCTGCTACCATGTTGTAAGATGTTGTTTGTAGTATGGTAGGTCTCATTAAGTTCTGGGTCTTGTATAGTTTAACAGTAATGATTATTAACTACTTGTAACTCTATACATATTTTTGTATAAGGTCTAAGCTAGGATCTGTCTCCATGCTTGTATCTACACATGTCTCTGTCCAGTACAAGACTGCCCTCTAGACTCAGGTCAAGTGTTCCCTTACATTACACTTTGGGCAATACTGTTCCCAGTCCCATGTTAAGCCTTTCTGTGTCAGACCCTTATACTACAGTAGGCAGGCTTTTGCTAGTTAAGGGTATCAGGGGATTTGAAGCAAGTGAGGGTATATGAAGTTGAGATATAGATCAGCGATGATCTAACTGAATAAACGGATAGACTTGATGGTCTAAATAACCTACTCTTGTTCCTAAATGGTTACCCACTCTATCTGCATCCAATGTAAGTGGAACCAATATTACTGATCATCTTCTGCAAATTAACTTTGGAAATACCAAATGCTGTGGAGACTGAAAATAACAATGGCATTAATTAAGTAAGAAAAAACATGAGTGGGTGTAAGCGTTGGTGCAAAATCTGGCTGTCACTCTGCATGGCAAAACAGCTATGCAAAATATAAGTAATTTTCAAAGACTTAATAGAACTACTACCTATTTACACCTTAAGCCCATATCAATTATAGATGGCCTTCTGAATGGATAAGTCTATGTTTTACTTTTAGATATACTAACATTTAAATTAAAATAACATAGGGAGAAATATCTGCTACAAGATACTGAAAGGGCTGACTGCCTGATCTGCATCTCTTGGTGACATGCAGTTCCTCTGTAGGATCACAAGTCACAAAATTATGGATGCACAACTCCCGATCTAGTAATTTAAACAGATGGTTCAAATAGTTCCTGATCTGAGTGCCCTGGGATTGCTCATTTTTGTTGACAACACCAGATTGGGAGATCATCCCTTAGAGGTTTGTACAATAGCATCAATAATGGTAATCTACAGTCTTATACCCTTCTGATTACACTAAATGAAGCTGCATTGCCTCTTGGCTATGCTGTTTTTAGCATATATATTTGCTGCTCTGTTACTGCAACACCCCAATGACACCACTGCATAAGCTGTTTGTATAACGTGTGTTATGATCAGGTGAGAAGGGGTGAACTGGCTCCCCTCCACTGAACCTCCTCAGTTGGTCACAACAATGTTCTCAGTTCCTTTTTCATGAGGATATGTCTTTTCCAATCAGAATGTATTTAACAATTTAAGTTGTGAGCCATAAGGAGCCAGTCAACAAGGCCTCCCTGAGTCAAAGAAAGAGCAAATTTATTGGCCATCACTGGAGAAAAATAATAAAAAATGCGATGTCAAGCATTTGGCTCTTATGCAGTCACTTGAGCCCGGACTCACACACGCACACACACATAGGAATCAAAATTAAGGGGAGTTAGAGTCCAATAAGAAAAAAGATAAAAGAATATATGGTTTAATGTCCTTTGATAATGTCCTTGAGGCATAGATTTTAAATGCAGTGGCCGATTTGGGTTAGCTGGTTTCTTGGATGTGGTCGGATGTAGAAGGTGTTGCATTTATTACGAGATCTCAGTTCACTTGTAGGTTTCTGGTAGAGTTGGCTTTTCACACCGGGCAAAACTCTTATTCCAAAAGAGAAAGAGAGGGGGAGAGAGCAGCTCTCAGCCTATTTCCTCTGCTGAAGACTTTCTTGACACCATCTGTGTCACTTTCAACCTCTTGCAAATGGCAGGGCAGCCTTCCCTAGAAATACTTCACCCATTGTGTATTTTCAGGAGGTTTTGCGTGTGTTTGTCGGTGGCAGACATTGTTTCAATATCTAGTATTTTGCATTTTTAATGTCTGTTCCTTAAACAGTTACAAGCTTCGATGGGTGTTTAGATTAAAGGAAATTCCTCTCTCTTCACACACCCTGAGGGTGATTTGTTTGTTTCTAATCTTCACCTTGGAATGTGGCCTTGCATTTTTAAGCAGCTTGCTCTGTCTCAGATCAAATTGCATACTTTCCAGTCAGTTGAAAGTTTAAAAATCATATTTTCAAAAATAAAGGGGCACAGCCTCATGACAGTTGCAGAGGGAAAATTGAGTACTGAAAATTGCTCGAGTGTCAGGAATTAAAAATTCAGGTTTCCAGATATAGGGCTTAATTTAATAGTTACAGAGATTTGACAGAAAAGTAATATTGCCAGAATTCCCTAAGCTTGTGTCTTGCTGTTCATCTTTTTAGGAAGTCCTTTTTGTCAGTCTAAAATTGTTCATGTGAAGCACCCCAAGCAGTTTTACTTCATCTAAGGCACTGTGTGTTCTGCAAGTTGTTGTTGCTGAAAGGATGAATTTCTGTGCTCGTCGGAAATGGTCCTAGGAAGAAAGCGCTTCCCACTGGCAAGGGTATTGAGTAATCCCAGGGTCAGTGATCGCGTGGGCTAAGTTCAGTGTAAAGCTGCTGTTCACTAACAATTCACCTTGATCTTGAATTCAGAATACTCCCCACTTCCAAACTGTGATATCATCATTTCCCACAGTAGTGATTCTTGCCTTTTTGCCAATTTGAAGCAATTGGTGGAAATTGTAAGCAGTTCATGTTGTGAAGTTATGCCTACTCTCATTTCTGCCCTGATTCTTTTAACTTACTTCATGCAGAGCCCTTACAGGCAGCAGGGAGAGGTTTTCAACCTCTTGGTCTAAGCTGCATTTCAACCCAGGTCTCAGCTGTGAGAGATTGCATTCTTACTAACTGCCTATACCCAATCAGTTCTATCTAGTTGCTGTTATAGAGAACAGTTTATTTCTCTTTGCATATGAGCTGTCATTACATCTGGGTGCAGCTGAGTTACAAGCTTCTCTCCTTGATTCCAGTCCTCACAAAACATTTTATCAGAGCTTTTCCTCAGGAGATTAAATGAGCAAAGTATAGTATAAATGCCACATATGTTCTGTGCTTTGTGAAGGCAATAGATGTGATGGTCTGACTGTCACTTGCAAATCTTACATCCTTACTATTCTGGGGCATATGCTCATTGACAAGTGGGAAAAAAAAATTGATTTTACATAGCTGCCTGGAGTTCATTATTTCATGGCGCAATTGGAATTTTTAGCCAGCTCGACATAAAATGACTCATGCCAAAGAAAGGTGTACTGTGGCACTAGTAAGGTTTATCAGTAAACATTGGCTCAATTGATATGACATACTGGATTACATTTTAAGATTCAGCATTGCTGGCACAAAGCTTTGTATGACAGCAGCTATTGGGAACTTGAATGCAGAGATCTGATTCAAAGTCTACCTTAATTTTTATCCATTCATTTTAATAAGAAGAAAAGTATATGCGTTATGACTGAAGTTGCTCAGCTAGGAACATAGGAGTAAGTGGAAGCCATTCAGTCCCTCCAGCCTGTTCTACCATTTAATTAGATCAAAGTGACCTGCAGCGCAACCTCATTTTCTTGCGTTTTGCTCCATATGCCTTGATACCCTTACCTAACAGCAACCTATCTCAATATTGGAAGATCCAAATTACTGCAGAGTCCACTGCTTTTTAGGCGAGAGACTTATGAATTTCTACTATTGTTTGCGTGAAGCGCTTCCTGATTTCGCTCCTGAATGGGCTGACTCTAATTAAGGATTACATCTCCTTGTCCTTGGTTGACCCACTAGAGGATATAATCAAGACTGTCAAATCCTTTTAACATTTAAATGCCTCTCAATCTCCTATATTTGAGGGAAAACAAACCAAATGTATACAACCTGTCCCCTTTATGTAACTGAAGCATAACGTGCTCTCCATTGTATTTCAACCCCTTGAAATAAAGGTCAAGATTCCATTAGGCTTTTTGATTGTTTTTTTTATATCTGACTAGTGGCTTTTCATGATTTGTGCACTTTGACTCACAAATCTTTTTTTTTTCCTTTTGTCAGCTCTAAATCATAAAACATCCCCCAAAACCTATTGAACTAAAGAATGTCAGGCGTGAAGCACTATAGCCTTGCAATTCCGGATGTGATTTTTTTCAACTGTAACACAGTACAAGTTTCACTATTAAAGTTCTGCCTCACAGTTCCCTCGTTGACTCACTGGGCAAGTGCATGGTGGAGAACTGAGACCTATAGACCTGAAAAGCCCTACGATTGGTTCCTGGTCTCTGCTGAGTTACACATTTTCACGATGGCAGTAGAAGTATAATTTCGTCCTTATGCTCTCAGGCAAGGGAAAGCAATACATCATTCAAGGTTTTTGGCCCAAGCTGCCAAGGGCATGTATGTTAGAAAACAGGACGGGGTCATGATTGTAGTTGCCCGCCATGATTGAATAGGCTGCTGAAATTCATTACCTGGGGTCAAATGTGCACTGAGTATTTTCTGGAAAGCACAATAGGAAAAGGGGAGACACTTGAACAATGTAAATAGAAATCTGCTCTCTTCCTGCTTTGCTTTGTGCAGATGTTTTACAAGCAATCAGCGAAGAACTTCAAATATGCTTACCCAACCATTCAAAAGAACGTTCAGGCCTGCTTTGTGATTCCCATATTATTTGAATCTCTTTGATGACCCTTCATCTCTCTGTCACTGTAGCTTTGAGCACCCTCACTTTAATCACTTAAAATTTCCACAAAATCTCTTTGGTCAGAATGAGAATCCTGGTCTTGCTTCTATCTTAACCTTTATATGGCTGCTACAATTTATGTTCCATTTTTCAATGTCATGTCATTCAGTATTAATGAGGACTGCTCTAATATTTCCCCAACAAAATTCCAAATGGCCCACACAAAAAAAAAAATTCTGTTGCAACACCTTATTTAATGAATGTAACTGGATGGCAATTATATCAAATCATTTTGTGAAGTAATTCATAATTCATAGAATTGAACTAACAGCAAAAGGGTCTTATTTTTTTCTTGGACGAATGTGATGCTATTTAAGTACATATTTTAGTCTTGTTCCGTTAGCTCCTAAGTTGTATTTCAGTAGTGTTTGTGTTCGATCGGATAAATTTTCTTTGTTTTTTTAAATTTCATTAAGGGCAGTCACATTGACCTGGTGTCATTTGTAACTTCCATCATGTCTCACTCATCTATATATTTAAACATTTGTAACCGAGTGCGCACCAGTCACACAACACCTTTCAGATGGATCACGCCTGGTAATATAGGGGTGAATTTTAACACTCTCCCAGTCAGCAGGACAGGTGTTAAAATATAGTGGCTCTATGTCTCATCCTGTTCTCATCAATAGCCCATTCGAACTCCATTAATTTTGGAACCGGATGAATCTTCTGCTGAAGCTCGGAGGGAGACTCATTGCCAATTAGAAATCAGGATACCGTGAAATAAACAGGAATTCAGTATCATTTTAACCCACTCCCAAGCAGGGCTACACTCTCTGGCCACCTCGCCAGGTAAAGCTGTTGAGAAGCTAGGGTGGCCCTCTGAGCTAAGTCTAAAACATTCATTAGTGGGGCCAGGAGAATTCCTCCAAGCTGCACAGTCCTTGCCTTTGCTGCCTTGGTCCCTCCTGGCCATGAGCTCCTCTCAATCCTATGGTGAGTAACTCACCTCCTGACTCCCCAAAGCCTGTCCACCATCTACAAGGCACAAGTCAGGAGTGTGATGGAACACTCCCCACTTGCCTGGATGAGTGCAGCTCCCAAAACACTCAAGGAGCTGGACACCAACCGGGACAAAGCAGCCCGCTTGATTGGCACCCCATTCACAAACATTCACTCCCTCCGCCACCGACGCACAGTAGCAGCAGTGTGTACCATCTACAGATACACCTCAGGAACACACCAAGGCTCCTTAGACAGCACCTTCCAAACCCACGACCTCTACCATCTAGAAGGACAAGAGCAGAAGGTGCATGGGAACAGCATTACTTGGAGGTTTTCTTCCAAGCCACTCACCATCCTGACTTGGAAATATATCGCCGTTCCTTCACTGTCACTGGGTCAAAAACCAGGAGTTCCCTCCCTAGCAGCTATTTGGCCTTTACAAGTCTTCCTTTTATAGTCTTACTAAGCCACACTGATGAGCTCTCCTTTACAATGCAATTCTTTAAAGCGGCATTTTATCATAATTCTTTTAAAAGGCTCAATTAAATTTGACTTTCTGGCCTCAGGTTCCCTTCCTTTCATGTTTGGTCACCCTGGGTTTTGTGAAAGTGTGTTTATCAGTATTACATGCAGCTCAGTAATGGGACATTATTTAAAATTTGTAACACGTTCATAACTGGCACTGTTATAAACACGAATGGGAATACTGTGAGCTGCGACTGAGCTTAACTATAAATACTGATCACCTCAGTGGTGGATTAAAAGACTGTAGAGTTGAATTGAAGCATTAGCCTTTCAGGCAGAATTTTTAATTTGGCATCTGACACATTTCTTCTATGTTCAGTGAAGAATTAAAGTCCTCACGAACCAGATTGGTCAAAATTTACCCTGTGATGCGTTGTACCAGTGGAAAAAAAAGACAATTCTTGGCTTTTTAAAACCAACATTCAATTTTCTCATGTCAAGTAGGAACTGAGTGATACAAAAGGCCAGTCAAAAGCCTTAACAAATTGAGCAGTATTTTTCAATGAGGTGATAAATTAATTGACTCATACATTCAAAATTTAAAGTTATTTCACTAATTAATTAATCACAGCCACTTAGTGTTCATACAGATAAACCCTATGGTATGTTACGTTTTTCTGTGGGGTATGGGAATGGGATCCTTAACACACGAGTGAAGAGGGATGGAGAAACTTAGCCTGGGTATGGGAACAGCGACGGTGATATCTGGCTGGGAGATGGAAATGATCATTGTGACACTTGGGACGCGATGTGGGAGTAGAAACTGTGACACCTGTCAGTGGAAGGTGGAAGGGTGTGGAAACAGGAATTGTGATACACGGATGGGATGTTGGAACAGGAATTGTGACATTTGGTTGGGATGTTGGAATAGGAATTGTGACATTCAGACTGGATGCAGGACCAGGAATTGTGACATTCAGACTGGACGTTGGAACAGGAATTGTGACTTTCGGGTGGGATATTGGAACAGGAATTGTGACATTCGGCTGGGATGTTGGAACCGGAATTGTGACACCCGGACAGGATGTTGGAACAGGAATTGTGACACACGGACAGGATGTTGGAACAGGAATTGTGACATTCAGACAGGATGTTGGAACAGGAATTGTGACACACGGGTGGGATGTTGGAACAGGAATTGTGACATTCAGACAGGATGTTGGAACAGGAATTGTGACACACGGGTGGGATGTTGGAACAGGAATTGTGACATTCAGACAGGACGTTGGAACAGGAATTGTGACATTCAGACAGGACGTTGGAACAGGAATTGTGACATTCAGACAGGACGTTGGAACAGGAATTGTGACATTCAGACAGGATGTTGGAACATGAATTGTGACACACGGGTGGGATATTGGAACAGGAATTGTGACACACGGGTGGGATGTTGGAACAGGAATTGTGACATTCAGACTGGATGTTGGAACAGGAATTGTGACATTCAGACAGGACGTTGGAACAGGAATTGTGACATTCAGACAGGATGTTGGAACATGAATTGTGACACACGGGTGGGATATTGGAACAGGAATTGTGACACACGGGTGGGATGTTGGAACAGGAATTGTGACATTCAGACAGGACGTTGGAACAGGAATTGTGACATTCAGACAGGATGTTGGAACAGGAATTGTGACATTCAGACAGGACGTTGGAACAGGAATTGTGACACACGGGTGGGATGTTGGAACAGGAATTGTGACATTCAGACAGGACGTTGGAACAGGAATTGTGACATTCAGACAGGATGTTGGAACATGAATTGTGACACACGGGTGGGATATTGGAACAGGAATTGTGACACACGGGTGGGATGTTGGAACAGGAATTGTGACATTCAGACTGGATGTTGGAACAGGAATTGTGACATTCAGACAGGACGTTGGAACAGGAATTGTGACATTCAGACAGGATGTTGGAACATGAATTGTGACACACGGGTGGGATATTGGAACAGGAATTGTGACACACGGGTGGGATGTTGGAACAGGAATTGTGACATTCAGACAGGACGTTGGAACAGGAATTGTGACATTCAGACAGGATGTTGGAACAGGAATTGTGACATTCAGACAGGACGTTGGAACAGGAATTGTGACATTCAGACAGGATGTTGGAACATGAATTGTGACACACGGGTGGGATATTGGAACAGGAATTGTGACATTCAGACAGGATGTTGGAACAGGAATTGTGACACACGGGTGGGACGTTGGAACAAGAATTGTGACATTCAGACGGGATATTGGAACAAGAATTGTGACACCCAGACAGGATGTTGGAAGAAGAATTGTGATAGCCGTACAGGATATTGGAACAGGAATTGTGACACACGGGTGGGATGTTGGAACAAAAATTGTGACATTCAGATGGGATGTTGGAACAGGAATTGTGACATTCAGACAGGATGCTGGAACAGGAATTGTGACACACGGACAGGACGCTGGAACAGGAATTGTGACACCCGGACAGGATATTGGAACAGGAATTGTGACACACGGACAGTATGTTGGAACAGGAATTGTGACATTCGGACAGGACGTTGGAACAGGAATTGTGACACACGGACAGGATGTTGGAACAGGAATTGTGACACCCTGACAGGATATTGGAACAGGAATTGTGACACACGGGTGGAATGTTGGAACAGGAATTGTGACACCCAGACAGGATGTTGGAACAGGAATTGTGACACACGGACAGGACGTTGGAACAGGAATTGTGACACATGGGTGGGATGTTGGAACAGGAATTGTGACACATGGGTGGAATGTTGGAACAGGAATTGTGACATTCAGACGGGATGTTGGAACAGGAACTGTGACACCCAGACAGGATGTTGGAACAGGAATTGTGACACACGGACAGGACGTTGGAACAGGAATTGTGACACATGGGTGGGATGTTGGAACAGGAATTGTGACACAAGGGTGGGACGTTGGAACAAGAATTGTGACATTCAGACAGGACGTTGGAACAGGAATTGTGACACACGGGTGGGATGTTGGAACAGGAATTGTGACATTCGGAAAGGATGTTGGAACAGGAATTGTGACATTCTGACAGGATGTTGGAACAGGAATTGTGACCTTCAGACGGGACGTTGGAACAGGAATTGTGACACATGGACAGGATGTTGGAACAGGAATTGTGACATTCGGACGGGATGTTGGAAAAGGAACTGAGACACTCGGGTGGGACATTGGAACAGGAATTGTGACACACGGGTGGGATGTTGGAACAGGAATTGTGACATTTAGACAGGATGTTGGAACAGGAATTGTGACATTCGGGTGGGACGTTGGAACAGGAATTGTGACACACGGGTGGGACGTTGCAACAGGAATTTTGACATTCAGACAGGATGTTGGAACAGGAATTGTGACACACGGGTGGGATATTGGAACAGGAATTGTGACATTCAGACAGGATGTTGGAACAGGAATTGTGACACACGGGTGGGACGTTGGAACAGGAATTGTGACATTCAAACAGGATGTTGGAACAGGAATTGTGACATTCAGACGGGATGTTGGAACAGGAATTGTGACATACGGATGGGATGTTGGAAGAGGAATTATGACACGCGGTTGGGATGCTGGAACAGGAATTGTGACATTCGGACGGGATATTGGAACAGGAATTGTGACACACGGACAGGATGTTGGAACAGGAATTGTGACACACGGTTGGGATGTTGGAACAGGAATTGTGACATTCAGACAGGATGTTGGAACAGGAATTGTGACACACGGGTGGGATGTTGGAACAGGAATTGTGACAAACGGGTGGGATGTTCGAACCAAAATTGTGAAATTCAGATGGGATGTTGGAACAGGAATTGTGACACACGGACAGGACATTGGAACAGGAATTGTGACACCCGGACAGGATATTGGAACAGGAATTGTGACACACGGACAGGATGTTGGAACAGGATTGTGACACACGGACAGGATGTTGGAACAGGATTTGTGACATTCCGACGGGATATTGGAACAAGAATTGTGACACCCGGACAGGATTTTGGAACAAGAATTGTGACACCCTGACAGGATATTGGAACAGGAATTGTGACACACGGGTGGAATGTTGGAACAGGAATTGTGACACACAGACGGGATGTTGGAACAGGAACTGTGACACCCGGACAGGATGTTGGAACAGGAATTGTGACACACGGACAGGACGTTGGAACAGGAATTGTGACACCCGGACAGGATATTGGAAAAGGAATTGTGACACAAGGGTGGGATGTTGGAACAGGAATTGTGACATTCAGACGGGATATTGGAACAGGAATTGTGACACCCGGACGGGATGTTGGAACAGGAATTGTGACACACGGACAGGATGTTGGAACAGGAATTGTGACACACGGGTGGGATGTTGGAAGCGGAATTGTGACACACGGGTGGGACGTTGGAACAGTAATTGTGACATTCAGACAGGATGTTGGAACAGGAATTGTGACACACGGGTGGGATGTTGGAACAGGAATTGTGACAAACGGGTGGGATGTTGGAACAGGAATTGTGACACCCAGACAGGATGTTGGAACAGGAGTTGTGACACACGGATGGGATGTTGGAACAGGAATTGTGACACACGGGTGGGATGTTGGAACAGGAATTGTGACATTCAGACAGGACGTTGGAACAGGAATTGTGAAATTCGGATGGGATATTGGAACAGGATTTGTGACATTCAAACTGGACGTTGGAACAGGAATTGTGACACAAGGGTGGGATGTTGGAACAGGAATTGTGACATTCAGACAGGAGGTTGGAAGAGGAATTGTGACACACGGGTGGGACGTTGGAACAGGAATTGTGACATTCAGACAGGACGTTGGAACAGGAATTGTGACACACGGGTGGGACGTTGGAACAGGAATTGTGACATTCAAACAGGATGTTGGAACAGGAATGGTGATATTCAGACGGGATGTTGGAACAGGAATTATGACACGTGGTTGGGATGTTGGAACAGGAATTATGACATACGGACGGGCTATTGGAACAGGAATTGTGACACACGGACAGGATGTTGGAACAGGAATTGTGACACACGGTTGGGATGTTGGAACAGGAATTGTGACATTCAGACAGGATGTTGGAACAGGAATTGTGACACACGGGTGGGATGTTGGAACAGGAGTTGTGACACACGGACAGGATGTTGGAACAGGAATTGTGACACACGGGTGGGATGTTGGAAGAGGAATTGTGACACACGGGTGGGACGTTGGAACAGTAATTGTGACATTCAGAGAGGACGTTGGAACAGGAATTGTGACACACAGACAGGACTTTGGAACAGGAATTGTGACACACGGACAGGACGTTGGAACAGGAATTGTGACGCACGGGTGGGATGTTGGAACAGGAATTGTGACACACGGGTGGGACGTTGCAACAGGAATTTTGACATTCAGACAGGATGTTGGAACAGGAATTGTGACACACGGGTGGGATATTGGAACAGGAATTGTGACATTCATACAGGATGTTGGAACAGGAATTGTGACACACGGGTGGGACGTTGGAAAAGGAATTGTGACATTCAAACAGGATGTTGGAACAGGAATTGTGACATTCAGACGGGATGTTTGAACAGGAATTGTGACACACGGGTGGGATGTTGGAAGAGGAATTATGAAACGCGATTGGGATGTTGGAACAGGAATTGTGACATTCAGAGAGGATGTTGGAACAGGAATTGTGACACATGGGTGGGTTGTTGGAAAAGGAATTGTGACACAAGGACAGGATGTTGGAACAGGAATTGTGACACACGGGTGGGATGTTGGAACAGGAATTGTGACATTCAGCCAGGATGTTGGAACAGGAATTGTGACATTCAGACGGGATATTGGAACAGGAATTGTGACATTCGGACGGGATGTTGGAACAGGAATTGTGACACACGGGTGGAACGTTGGAAGAGGAATTGTGACATTCAGACAGGATGTTGAAACAGGAATTGTGACATTCAAACAGGACGTTGGAACAGGAATTGTGACACAAGGGTGGGATATTGGAACACGAATTGTGACATTCAGACAGGATGTTGGAACAGGAATTGTGACACACGGGTGGGATGTTGGAACAGGAATTGTGACATTCAGACAGGAGGTTGGAACAGGAATTGTGACACACGGGTGGGATGTTGGAACAGGAATTGTGACATTCAGACAGGAGGTTGGAAAAGGAATTGTGACACACGGGTGGGACGTTGGAACAGGAATTGTGACATTCAGACAGGACGTTGGAACAGGAATTGTGACATTCATATAGGATGTTGGAACAGGAATTGTGATATTTAGACGGGATGTTGGAACAGGAATTATGACACGCAGTTGGGATGTTGGAACAGGAATTGTGACATACGGACGGATTATTGGAACAGGAATTGTGACACACGGACAGGATGTTGGAACAGGAATTGTGACACACGGTTGGGATGTTGGAACAGGAATTGTGACATTCAGACAGGATGTTGGAACAGGAATTGTGACACACGGGTGGGATGTTGGAACAGGAATTGTGACACACGGACAGGATGTTGGAACAGGAATTGTGACACACGGGTGGGATGTTGGAAGAGGAATTGTGACACACGGGTGGGATGTTGGAACAGGAATTGTGACATTCAGACAGGACGTTGGCACAGGAATTGTGACACACGGACAGGACTTTGGAACAGGAATTGTGACACATGGACAGGACGTTGGAACAGGAATTGTGACGCACGGGTGGGATGTTGGAACAGGAATTGTGACACACGGGTGGGACGTTGCAACAGGAATTGTGACACACGGGTGGGATGTTGGAACAGGAATTGTGACACACGGGTGGGACGTTGCAACAGGAATTGTGACATTCAGACAGGATGTTGGAACAGGAATTGTGACACACGGGTGGGGCGTTGGAACAGGAATTGTGACACACGGGTGGGACGTTGCAACAGGAATTTTGACATTCAGACAGGATGTTGGAACAGGAATTGTGACACACGGGTGGGATATTGGAACAGGAATTGTGACATTCATACAGGATGTTGGAACAGAAATTGTGACACACGGGTGGGACGTTGGAAAAGGAATTGCGACATTCAAACAGGATGTTGGAACAGGAATTGTGACATTCAGACGGGATGTTTGAACAGGAATTGTGACACACGGGTGGGATGTTAGAAGAGGAATTATGACACGCGGTTGGGATGTTGGAACAGGAATTGTGACATTCAGACAGGATGTTGGAACAGGAATTGTGACACACGGGTGGGATGTTGGAACAGGAATTGTGACATTCAGCCAGGATGTTGGAACAGGAATTGTGACATTCAGAGGGGATATTGGAACAGGAATTGTGACATTCGGACGGGATGTTGGAACAGGAATTGTGACACACGGGTGGGACGTTGGAAGAGGAATTGTGACATTCAGACAGGATGTTGAAACAGGAATTGTGAAATTCGGACGGGATGTTGGACCAAAAATTGTGACATTCAAACAGGATGTTGTAACAGGAATTGTGACACACGGGTGGGATATTGGAACAGGAATTGTGACATTCAGACAGGATGTTGGAACAGGAATTGTGACACACGGGTGGGATGTTGGAACAGGAATTGTGACATTCAGACAGGAGGTTGGAACAGGAATTGTGACACACGGGTGGGATGTTGGAACAGGAATTGTGACACACGGGTGGTACATTTGGAACAGGAATTGTGACACACAGACAGGATGTTGGAACAGGAATTGTGACATTCAGACAGGATGTTGGAACAGGAATTGAGACACACGGGTGGTACGTTGGAACAGGAATTGTGACACACGGACAGGATGATGGAATAGGAATCGTGACACATGGACAGGATGTTGGAACAGGAATTGTGACATTCAGACAGGACGTTGGAACATGAATTGTGACACACGGGTGGGATGTTGGATCAGGAATTGTGACATTCAGACGGGATATTGGAACAGGAATTGTGAGACATGGACAGGATGTTGGAACAGGAATTGTGACACACGGGTCGGATGTTGGAACAGGAATTGTGACATTCAGACAGGATGTTGGATCAGGAATTGTGACATTCAGACAGGATATTGGAACAGGAATTCTGACATTCAGACAGGATGTTGGAACAGGAATTGTGACATTCAGACAGGAGGTTGGAACAGGAATTGTGACAAACGGGTGGGATGTTGGAACAGGAATTGTGACACCCAGACAGGATGTTGGAACAGGAGTTGTGACACACGGATGGGATGTTGGAACAGGAATTGTGACACACGGGTGGGATGTTGGAACAGGAATTGTGACAAACGGGTGGGATGTTGGAAGCGGAATTGTGACACACGGGTGGGACGTTGGAACAGTAATTGTGACATTCAGACAGGATGTTGGAACAGGAATTGTGACACACGGGTGGGATGTTGGAACAGGAATTGTGACAAACCGGTGGGATGTTGGAACAGGAATTGTGACACCCAGACAGGATGTTGGAACAGGAGTTGTGACACACGGATGGGATGTTGGAACAGGAATTGTGACACACGGGTGGGATGTTGGAACAGGAATTGTGACATTCAGACAGGACGTTGGAACAGGAATTGTGAAATTCGGACGGGATATTGGAACAGGATTTGTGACATTCAAACTGGACGTTGGAACAGGAATTGTGACACAAGGGTGGGATGTTGGAACAGGAATTGTGACATTCAGACAGGAGGTTGGAAGAGGAATTGTGACACACGGGTGGGACGTTGGAACAGGAATTGTGACATTCAGACAGGACGTTGGAACAGGAATTGTGACACACGGGTGGGACGTTGGAACAGGAATTGTGACATTCAAACAGGATGTTGGAACAGGAATGGTGATATTCAGACGGGATGTTGGAACAGGAATTATGACACGTGGTTGGGATGTTGGAACAGGAATTATGACATACGGACGGGCTATTGGAACAGGAATTGTGACACACGGACAGGATGTTGGAACAGGAATTGTGACACACGGTTGGGATGTTGGAACAGGAATTGTGACATTCAGACAGGATGTTGGAACAGGAATTGTGACACACGGGTGGGATGTTGGAACAGGAGTTGTGACACACGGACAGGATGTTGGAACAGGAATTGTGACACACGGGTGGGATGTTGGAAGAGGAATTGTGACACACGGGTGGGACGTTGGAACAGTAATTGTGACATTCAGAGAGGACGTTGGAACAGGAATTGTGACACACAGACAGGACTTTGGAACAGGAATTGTGACACACGGACAGGACGTTGGAACAGGAATTGTGACGCACGGGTGGGATGTTGGAACAGGAATTGTGACACACGGGTGGGACGTTGCAACAGGAATTTTGACATTCAGACAGGATGTTGGAACAGGAATTGTGACACACGGGTGGGATATTGGAACAGGAATTGTGACATTCATACAGGATGTTGGAACAGGAATTGTGACACACGGGTGGGACGTTGGAAAAGGAATTGTGACATTCAAACAGGATGTTGGAACAGGAATTGTGACATTCAGACGGGATGTTTGAACAGGAATTGTGACACACGGGTGGGATGTTGGAAGAGGAATTATGAAACGCGATTGGGATGTTGGAACAGGAATTGTGACATTCAGACAGGATGTTGGAACAGGAATTGTGACACATGGGTGGGTTGTTGGAAAAGGAATTGTGACACAAGGACAGGATGTTGGAACAGGAATTGTGACACACGGGTGGGATGTTGGAACAGGAATTGTGACATTCAGCCAGGATGTTGGAACAGGAATTGTGACATTCAGACGGGATATTGGAACAGGAATTGTGACATTCGGACGGGATGTTGGAACAGGAATTGTGACACACGGGTGGAACGTTGGAAGAGGAATTGTGACATTCAGACAGGATGTTGAAACAGTAATTGTGAAATTCGGACGGGATGTTGGAACAAAAATTGTGACATTCAAACAGGACGTTGGAACAGGAATTGTGACACAAGGGTGGGATATTGGAACACGAATTGTGACATTCAGACAGGATGTTGGAACAGGAATTGTGACACACGGGTGGGATGTTGGAACAGGAATTGTGACATTCAGACAGGAGGTTGGAACAGGAATTGTGACCCACGGGTGGGATGTTGGAAGAGGAATTGTGACACACGGGTGGGACGTTGGAACAGGAATTGTGACATTCAGACAGGACGTTGGAACAGGAATTGTGACATTCATATAGGATGTTGGAACAGGAATTGTGATATTTAGACGGGATGTTGGAACAGGAATTATGACACGCAGTTGGGATGTTGGAACAGGAATTGTGACATACGGACGGATTATTGGAACAGGAATTGTGACACACGGACAGGATGTTGGAACAGGAATTGTGACACACGGTTGGGATGTTGGAACAGGAATTGTGACATTCAGACAGGATGTTGGAACAGGAATTGTGACACATGGGTGGGATGTTGGAACAGGAATTGTGACACACGGACAGGATGTTGGAACAGGAATTGTGACACACGGGTGGGATGTTGGAAGAGGAATTGTGACACACGGGTGGGATGTTGGAACAGGAATTGTGACATTCAGACAGGACGTTGGAACAGGAATTGTGACACACGGACAGGACTTTGGAACAGGAATTGTGACACATGGACAGGACGTTGGAACAGGAATTGTGACGCACGGGTGGGATGTTGGAACAGGAATTGTGACACACGGGTGGGACGTTGCAACAGGAATTGTGACACACGGGTGGGATGTTGGAACAGGAATTGAGACACACGGGTGGGACGTTGCAACAGGAATTGTGACATTCAGACAGGATGTTGGAACAGGAATTGTGACACACGGGTGGGGCGTTGGAACAGGAATTGTGACACACGGGTGGGACGTTGCAACAGGAATTTTGACATTCAGACAGGATGTTGGAACAGGAATTGTGACACACGGGTGGGATATTGGAACAGGAATTGTGACATTCATACAGGATGTTGGAACAGAAATTGTGACACACGGGTGGGACGTTGGAAAAGGAATTGCGACATTCAAACAGGATGTTGGAACAGGAATTGTGACATTCAGACGGGATGTTTGAACAGGAATTGTGACACACGGGTGGGATGTTAGAAGAGGAATTATGACACGCGGTTGGGATGTTGGAACAGGAATTGTGACATTCAGACAGGATGTTGGAACAGGAATTGTGACACACGGGTGGGATGTTGGAACAGGAATTGTGACATTCAGCCAGGATGTTGGAACAGGAATTGTGACATTCAGAGGGGATATTGGAACAGGAATTGTGACATTCGGACGGGATGTTGGAACAGGAATTGTGACACACGGGTGGGACGTTGGAAGAGGAATTGTGACATTCAGACAGGATGTTGAAACAGGAATTGTGAAATTCGGACGGGATGTTGGACCAAAAATTGTGACATTCAAACAGGATGTTGTAACAGGAATTGTGACACACGGGTGGGATATTGGAACAGGAATTGTGACATTCAGACAGGATGTTGGAACAGGAATTGTGACACACGGGTGGGATGTTGGAACAGGAATTGTGACATTCAGACAGGAGGTTGGAACAGGAATTGTGACACACGGGTGGGATGTTGGAAGAGGAATTGTGACACACGGGTGGGACGTTGGAACAGGAATTGTGACATTCAGACAGGACTTTGGAACAGGAATTGTGACATTCAAATAGGATGTTGGAACAGGAATTGTGATATTTAGACGGGATGTTGGAACAGGAATTATGACTCGCGGTTGGGATGTTGGAACAGGAATTGTGACATACGGGCGGGATATTGGAACAGGAATTGTGACACACGGACAGGATGTTGGAACAGGAATTCTGACACACGGGTGGGATGTTGGAAGAGGAATTGTGACACACGGGTGGGATGTTGGAACAGGAATTGTGACATTCAGACAGGACGTTGGAACAGGAATTGTGACACACGGACAGGACTTTGGAACAGGAATTGTGACAGATGGACAGGAAGTTGGAACAGGAATTGTGACGCACGGGTGGGATGTTGGAACAGGAATTGTGACACACGGGTGGGACGTTGCAACAGGAATTTTGACATTCAGACAGGATGTTGTAACAGGAATTGTGACACACAGCTGGGACGTTGGAACAGGAATTGTGACATTCAAACAGGATGTTGGAACAGGAATTGTGACATTCAGACGGGATGTTGGAACAGGAATTGTTACATACGGATGGGATGTTGGAAGAGGAATTATGACACGCGGTTGGGATGCTGGAACAGGAATTGTGACATTCGGACGGGATATTGGAACAGGAATTGTGACACACGGGTGGGATGTTGGAACAGGAATTGTGACACAAGGTTGGGATGTTGGAACAGGAATTGTGACATTCAGACGGGATGTTGGAACAGGAATTGTGACACACGGGTGGGATGTTGGAACAGGAATTGTGACAAACGGGTGGGATGTTCGAACCAAAATTGTGAAATTCAGATGGGATGTTGGAACAGGAATTGTGACGTTCAGACAGGATGTTGGAACAGGAATTGAGACACACGGACAGGACATTGGAACAGGAATTGTGACACCCGGACAGGATATTGGAACAGGAATTGTGACATTCGGACAGGACGTTGGAACAGGATTTGTGACACACGGACAGGATGTTGGAACAGGATTTGTGACATTCCGACGGGATATTGGAACAAGAATTGTGACACCCGGACAGGATTTTGGAACAAGAATTGTGACACCCTGACAGGATATTGGAACAGGAATTGTGACACACAGGTGGAATGTTGGAACAGGAATTGTGACACACAGACGGGATGTTGGAACAGGAACTGTGACACCCGGACAGGATGTTGGAACAGGAATTGTGACACACGGACAGGACGTTGGAACAGGAATTGTGACACCCGGACAGGATATTGGAACAGGAATTGTGACACACGGACAGGACGTTGGAACAGGAACTGTGACACCCGGACAGGATGTTGGAACAGGAATTGTGACACACGGACAGGACGTTGGAACAGGAATTGTGACACCCGGACAGGATATTGGAAAAGGAATTGTGACACAAGGGTGGGATGTTGGAACAGGAATTGACATTCAGACGGGATATTGGAACAGGAATTGTGACACCCGGACGGGATGTTGGAACAGGAATTGTGACACACGGACAGGATGTTGGAACAGGAATTGTGACACACCGGTGGGATGTTGGAAGAGGAATTGTGACACACGGGTGGGACGTTGGAACAGTAATTGTGACATTCAGACAGGATGTTGGAACAGGAATTGTGACACACGGGTGGGATGTTGGAACAGGAATTGTGACACACGGATGGGATGTTGGAACAGGAATTGTGACACAAGGGTGGGATGTTGGAACAGGAATTGTGACATTCAGACAGGAGGTTGGAAGAGGAATTGTGACACACGGGTGGGAGGTTGGAACAGGAATTGTGACATTCAGACAGGACGTTGGAACAGGAATTGTGACACACGGGTGGGACGTTGGAACAGGAATTGTGACATTCAAACAGGATGTTGGAACAGGAATTGTGATATTCAGACGGGATGTTGGAACAGGAATTATGACACGCGGTTGGGATGTTGGAACAGGAATTATGACATACGGACGGGCTATTGGAACAGGAATTGTGACACACGGACAGGATGTTGGAACAGGAATTGTGACACATGGTTGGGATGTTGGAACAGGAATTGTGACATTCAGACAGGATGTTGGAACAGGAATTGTGACACACGGGTGGGATGTTGGAACAGGAGTTGTGACACACGGACAGGATGTTGGAACAGGAATTGTGACACACGGGTGGGACGTTGGAAGAGGAATTGTGACACACGGGTGGGACGTTGGAACAGTAATTGTGACATTCAGAGAGGACGTTGGAACAGGAATTGTGACACACGGACAGGACTTTGGAACAGGAATTGTGACACACGGACAGGACGTTGGAACAGGAATTGTGACGCACGGGTGGGATGTTGGAACAGGAATTGTGACACACGGGTGGGACGTTGCAACAGGAATTTTGACATTCAGACAGGATGTTGGAACAGGAATTGTGACACACGGGTGGGATATTGGAACAGGAATTGTGACATTCATACAGGATGTTGGAACAGGAATTGTGACACACGGGTGGGACGTTTGAAAAGGAATTGTGACATTCAAACAGGATGTTGGAACAGGAATTGTGACATTCAGACGGGATGTTTGAACAGGAATTGTGACACATGGGTGGGATGTTGGAAGAGGAATTATGACACGCGGTTGGGATTTTGGCACAGGAATTGTGACACAAGGACAGGATGTTGGAACAGGAATTGTGACACACGGGTGGGATGTTGGAACAGGAATTGTGACATTCAGCCAGGATGTTGGAACAGGAATTGTGACATTCAGAGGGGATATTGGAACAGGAATTGTGACATTCAGACAGGATGTTGGAACAGGAATTGTGACACACGGGTGGGATTTTGGAACAGGAATTGTGACATTCGGACAGGATGTTGGAACAGGAATTGTGACACACGGACAGGGCGTTGGAACAGGAATTGTGACACCCGGACAGGATATTGGAACAAGAATTGTGACACACGGACAGGATGTTGGAACAGGAATTGTGACATTCGGACAGGACGTTGGAACAGGAATTGTGACACACGGGTGGGATGTTGGAACAGGAATTTTCACATTCAGACAGGATGTTGGAACAGGAATTGTGACACACGGTTGGGATGTTGGAACAGGAATTGTGACATTCAGACAGGAGGTTGGAACAGGAATTGTGACACACGGGTGGGATGTTGGAACAGGAATTGTGACACACGGGTGGGACGTTGGAACAGGAATTGTGACATTCAAACAGGATGTTGGAACAGGAATTGTGATATTCAGACGGGATGTTGGAACAGGAATTATGACACGCGGTTGGGATGTTGGAACAGGAATTGTGACATACGGACGGGATATTGGAACAGGAATTGTGACACACGGACAGGATGTTGGAACAGGAATTGTGACATTCGGACAGGATGTTGGAACAGGAATTGTGACACACGGACAGGGCGTTGGAACAGGAATTGTGACACCCGGACAGGATATTGGAACAAGAATTGTGACACACGGACAGGACGTTGGAACAGGAATTGTGACACACGGGTGGGATGTTGGAACAGGATTTGTGACATTCAGATGGGATATTGGAACAAGAATTGTGACACCCGGACAGGATGTTGGAACAAGAATTGTGACACCCTGACAGGATATTGGAACAGGAATTGTGACACACGGGTGGAATGTTGGAACAGGAATCGTGACACACAGACGGGATGTTGGAACAGGAACTGTGACACCCGGACAGGATGTTGGAACAGGAATTGTAACACACGGAGAGGACGTTGGAACAGGAATTGTGACACACGGGTGGGATGTTGGAACAGGAATGTGACACACGGGTGGGACGTTGGAACAAGAATTGTGACATTCAGACAAGACGTTGGAACAGGAATTGTGACACACGGGTGGGATGTTGGAACAGGAATTGTGACACACGGGTGGGACGTTGCAACAGGAATTTTGACATTCAGACAGGATGTTGGAACAGGAATTGTGACACACGGGTGGGATATTGGAACAGGAATTGTGACATTCATACAGGATGTTGGAACAGGAATTGTGACACACGGGTGGGACGTTTGAAAAGGAATTGTGACATTCAAACAGGATGTTGGAACAGGAATTGTGACATTCAGACGGGATGTTTGAACAGGAATTGTGACACATGGGTGGGATGTTGGAAGAGGAATTATGACACGCGGTTGGGATTTTGGCACAGGAATTGTGACATTCAGACAGGATGTTGGAACAGGAATTGTGACACACGGGTGGGTTGTTGGAAAAGGAATTGTGACACAAGGACAGGATGTTGGAACAGGAATTGTGACACACGGGTGGGATGTTGGAACAGGAATTGTGACATTCAGCCAGGATGTTGGAACAGGAATTGTGACATTCAGAGGGGATATTGGAACAGGAATTGTGACATTCAGACAGGATGTTGGAACAGGAATTGTGACACACGGGTGGGATGTTGGAACAGGAATTGTGACATTCGGACAGGATGTTGGAACAGGAATTGTGACACACGGACAGGGCGTTGGAACAGGAATTGTGACACCCGGACAGGATATTGGAACAAGAATTGTGACACACGGACAGGATGTTGGAACAGGAATTGTGACATTCGGACAGGACGTTGGAACAGGAATTGTGACACACGGGTGGGATGTTGGAACAGGAATTTTCACATTCAGACAGGATGTTGGAACAGGAATTGTGACACAGGGTTGGGATGTTGGAACAGGAATTGTGACATTCAGACAGGAGGTTGGAACAGGAATTGTGACACACGGGTGGGATGTTGGAACAGGAATTGTGACACACGGGTGGGACGTTGGAACAGGAATTGTGACATTCAAACAGGATGTTGGAACAGGAATTGTGATATTCAGACGGGATGTTGGAACAGGAATTATGACACGCGGTTGGGATGTTGGAACAGGAATTGTGACATACGGACGGGATATTGGAACAGGAATTGTGACACACGGACAGGATGTTGGAACAGGAATTGTGACATTCGGACAGGATGTTGGAACAGGAATTGTGACACACGGACAGGGCGTTGGAACAGGAATTGTGACACCCGGACAGGATATTGGAACAAGAATTGTGACACACGGACAGGACGTTGGAACAGGAATTGTGACACCCGGACAGGATGTTGGAACAAGAATTGTGACACCCTGACAGGATATTGGAACAGGAATTGTGACACACGGGTGGAATGTTGGAACAGGAATTGTGACACACAGACGGGATGTTGGAACAGGAACTGTGACACCCGGACAGGATGTTGGAACAGGAATTGTAACACACGGAGAGGACGTTGGAACAGGAATTGTGACACACGGGTGGGATGTTGGAACAGGAATGTGACACACGGGTGGGACGTTGGAACAAGAATTGTGACATTCAGACAAGACGTTGGAACAGGAATTGTGACACACGGGTGGGATGTTGGAACAGGAATTGTGACATTCTGAGAGGATGTTGGAACAGGAATTGTGACACACGGGGGGGATGTTGGAACAGGAATTGTGACACCCGGACAGGATGTTGGAACATGAATTGTGACACATGGGTGGGATGTTGGAACAGGAATTGTGACATTCAGACAGGACGTTGAAACAGGAATTGTGACATTCGGACGGGATGTTGGAACAGGAATTGTGACACACGGGTGGGACGTTGGAAGAGGAATTGTGACATTCAGACAGGATGTTGAAACAGGAATTGTGACATTCGGACGGGATGTTGGAACAAAAATTGTGACATTCAAACAGGACGTTGCAACAGGAATTGTGACACATGGGTGGGATATTGGAACAGGAATTTTCACATTCAGACAGGATGTTGGAACAGGAATTGTGACACACGGTTGGGATGTTGGAACAGGAATTGTGACATTCAGACAGGAGGTTGGAACAGGAATTGTGACACACGGGTGGGATGTTGGAACAGGAATTGTGACACACGGGTGGGACGTTGGAACAGGAATTGTGACATTCAAACAGGATGTTGGAACAGGAATTGTGATATTCAGACGGGATGTTGGAACAGGAATTATGACACGCGGTTGGGATGTTGGAACAGGAATTGTGACATACGGACGGGATATTGGAACAGGAATTGTGACACACGGACAGGACGTTGGAACAGGAATTGTGACACACGGTTGGGATGTTGGAACAGGAATTGTGACATTCAGACAGGATGTTGGAACAGGAATTGTGACACACGGTTGGGATGTTGGAACAGGAATTGTGACACTCAGACAGGATGTTGGAACAGTAATTGTGACAGACGGTTGGGATGTTGGAACAGAAATTGTGACATTCAGACAGGAAGTTGCAACAGGAATTGTGACATTCAGACAGGATGTTGGAACAGGAATTGTGACATTCAGACAGGATGTTGGAACAAGAATTGTGACACACAGGTGGGATTTTGGAACAGGAATTGTGACACACGGGTGGGATGTTGGAACAGGAATTGTGACACACGGGTGGGATGTTGGAAGAACAATTGTGACACACGGGTGGGACGTTGGAACAGGAATTGTGACATTCAGACAGGACGTTGGAACAGGAATTGTGACACACGGACAGGACTTTGGAACTGGAATTGTGACACACGGACAGGACGTTGGAACAGGAATTGTGACGCACGGGTGGGATGTTGGAACAGGAATTGTGACATTCAGACTGAACGTTGGAACAGGAATTGTGACACACGGGTGGGATGTTGGAACAGGAATTGTGACACACGGGTGGGATGTTGGAAGAACAATTGTGACACACGGGTGGGACGTTGGAACAGGAATTGTGACATTCAGACAGGACGTTGGAACAGGAATTGTGACACACGGACAGGACTTTGGAACTGGAATTGTGACACACGGACAGGACGTTGGAACAGCAATTGTGACGCACGGGTGGGATGTTGGAACAGGAATTGTGACACACGGGTGGGACGTTGCAACAGGAATTTTGACATTCAGACAGGATGTTGGAACAGGAATTGTGACATTCATACAGGATGTTGGAACAGGAATTGTGACACACGGGTGGGACGTTGGAACAGGAATTGTGACATTCAATCAGGATGTTGGAACAGGAATTGTGACATTAAGACGGGATGTTGGAACAGGAATTGTGACATACGGATGGGGTGTTGGCAGAGGAATTATGACACGCGGTTGGGATGTTGGAACAGGAATTGTGAAATTCGGACGGGATCTTGGAGCAGGAATTGTGACACACAGACAGGATGTTGGAAAAGGAATTGTGACACACGGTTGGGATGTTGGAACAGGAATTGTGACATTCAGAAAGGATGTTGGAACAGGAATTGTGACACACGGGTGGGATGTTGGAACAGGAATTGTGACACACGGACAGGATGTTGGAACAGGAATAGTGACACACGGGTAGGATGTTGGAACAGGAATTGTGACATTCAGACAGGACGTTGGAACAGGAATTGTGACATTCAGACGGGATGTTGGAACAGGAATTGTGACATACGGATGGGATGTTGGAAGAGGAATTGTGACATTCGGACGGGATATTGCAGCGGGAATTGTGACACAAGGACAGGATGTTGGAACAGGAATTGTGACACACGGTTGGGATGTTGGAACAGGAATTGTGACATTCAGACAGGATGTTGGAACAGGAATTGTGACACACGGGTGGGATGTTGGAACAGGAATTGTGATACCCGGACAAGATGTTGGAACAGGAATTGTGACACAAGGACAGGATGTTGGAACAGGAATAGTGACACACGGACAGGATTTTGGAACAGGAATTGTGACATTCAGACAGGATGTTAGAACAGGAATTGTGACATTCAGACAGGATGTTGGAACAGGAATTGTGACATTCAGACAGGACATTGGAACAGGAATTGTGAAATTCGGGCGGGATATTGGAACAGGAATTGTGACATTCCGAAGGAATGTTGGAACAGGAATTGTGACACCCGGACAGGATGTTGGAACAGGAATTGTGACACCCGGACAGGATATTGGAACAGGAATTGTGATACAAGGGTGGGATGTTGGAACAGGAATTGTGACATTCAGACGGGATATTGGAACAGGAATTGTGACACACGGACAGGATGTTGGAACAGGAATTGTGACACATGCACAGGATGTTGGAACAAGAATTGTGACATTCGGACGGGATGTTGGAAGAGGAATTGTGACATTCGGACAGGACGTTGGAACAGGTATTGTGACACACGGACAGGATGTTGGAACAGGAATTGTGACACACGGGTGGGATGTTGGAAAAGGAATTGTGACACCCGGGCAGGATGTTGGAACATGAATTGTGACACACGGGTGGGATGTTGGAACAGGAATTGTGACACACTGGTGGGATGTTGGAACAGGAATTGTGACATTCAGACAGGTTGTTGGAACAGAAATTGTGACACATGGACAGGATGTTGGAACAGGAATTGTGACACACGGGTGGGATGTTGGAAGAGGAATTGTGACACACGGGTGGGACGTTGGAACAGGATTTGTGACATTCACACAAGATGTTGGAACAGGAATTGTGACACACGGACAGGTCTTTGGAACAGGAATTGTGACACACGGACAGTACGTTGGAACAGGAATTGTGACGCACGGGTGGGATGTTTGAAC
The DNA here is from genome assembly GCF_017639515.1 of Carcharodon carcharias. Lineage (NCBI taxonomy): Eukaryota > Metazoa > Chordata > Chondrichthyes > Lamniformes > Lamnidae > Carcharodon > Carcharodon carcharias. The sequence continues at coordinate 104,947,625 of NC_054484.1, read as the reverse complement.
AGGAATTGTGACACACGGGTGGGATGTTGCAACAGGAATTTTGACATTCAGACAGGACGTTGGAACAGGAATTGTGACACACGGGTGGGATGTTGGAACAGGAATTGTGACACACGGGTGGGACGTTGGAACAGGAATTGTGACATTCAAACAGGATGTTGGAACAGGAATTGTGATATTCAGACGGGATGTTGGAACAGGAATTATGACACGCGGTTGGGATGTTGGAACAGGAATTGTGACATACGGACGGGATATTGGAACAGGAATTGTGACACACGGACAGGACGTTGGAACAGGAATTGTGACACACGGTTGGGATGTTGGAACAGGAATTGTGACATTCAAACAGGATGTTGGATCAGGAATTGTGACATTCAGACGGGATGTTGGAACAGGAATTGTGACATACGGATGGGATGTTGGAAGAGGAATTGTGACATTCGGACGGGATATTGCAGCGGGAATTGTGACACAAGGACAGGATGTTGGAACAGGAATTGTGACACACGGTTGGGATGTTGGAACAGGAATTGTGACATTCAGACAGGATGTTGGAACAGGAATTGTGACACACGGGTGGGATGTTGGAACAGGAATTGTGATACCCGGACAAGATGTTGGAACAGGAATTGTGACACAAGGACAGGATGTTGGAACAGGAATAGTGACACACGGACAGGATTTTGGAACAGGAATTGTGACATTCAGACAGGACGTTGGAGCAGGAATTGTGACATTCAGACAGGATGTTGGAACAGGAATTGTGACATTCAGACAGGACATTGGAACAGGAATTGTGAAATTCGGGCGGGATATTGGAACAGGAATTGTGACATTCCGAAGGAATGTTGGAACAGGAATTGTGACACACGGACAGGATGTTGGAACAGGAATTGTGACACCCGGACAGGATGTTGGAACAGGAATTGTGACACACGGGTGGGATGTTGGAACAGGAATTGTGACATTCAGACGGGATATTGGAACAGGAATTGTGACACACGGACAGGATGTTGGAACAGGAATTGTGACACATGCACAGGATGTTGGAACAAGAATTGTGACATTCGGACGGGATGTTGGAAGAGGAATTGTGACATTCGGACAGGACGTTGGAACAGGTATTGTGACACACGGACAGGATGTTGGAACAGGAATTGTGACACACGGGTGGGATGTTGGAACAGGAATTGTGACACACGGGCAGGATGTTGGAACATGAATTGTGACACACGGGTGGGATGTTGGAACAGGAATTGTGACACACTGGTGGGATGTTGGAACAGGAATTGTGACATTCAGACAGGTTGTTGGAACAGAAATTGTGACACATGGACAGGATGTTGGAACAGGAATTGTGACACACGGGTGGGATGTTGGAAGAGGAATTGTGACACACGGGTGGGACGTTGGAACAGGATTTGTGACATTCACACAAGATGTTGGAACAGGAATTGTGACACACGGACAGGTCTTTGGAACAGGAATTGTGACACACGGACAGTACGTTGGAACAGGAATTGTGACGCACGGGTGGGATGTTTGAACAGGAATTGTGACACACGGGTGGGATGTTGCAACAGGAATTTTGACATTCAGACAGGACTTTGGAACAGGAATTGTGACACACGGGTGGGATGTTGGAACAGGAATTGTGACACACGGGTGGGACGTTGGAACAGGAATTGTGACATTCAAACAGGATGTTGGAACAGGAATTGTGATATTCAGACGGGATGTTGGAACAGGAATTATGACACGCGGTTGGGATGTTGGAACAGGAATTGTGACATACGGACGGGATATTGGAACAGGAATTGTGACACACGGACAGGACGTTGGAACAGGAATTGTGACACACGGTTGGGATGTTGGAACAGGAATTGTGACATTCAGACAGGATGTTGGAACAGGAATTGTGACACACGGTTGGGATGTTGGAACAGGAATTGTGACACTCAGACAGGATGTTGGAACAGTAATTGTGACAGACGGTTGGGATGTTGGAACAGAAATTGTGACATTCAGACAGGAAGTTGCAACAGGAATTGTGACATTCAGACAGGATGTTGGAACAGGAATTGTGACATTCAGACAGGATGTTGGAACAAGAATTGTGACACACAGGTGGGATTTTGGAACAGGAATTGTGACACACGGGTGGGATGTTGGAACAGGAATTGTGACACACGGGTGGGATGTTGGAAGAACAATTGTGACACACGGGTGGGACGTTGGAACAGGAATTGTGACATTCAGACAGGACGTTGGAACAGGAATTGTGACACACGGACAGGACTTTGGAACTGGAATTGTGACACACGGACAGGACGTTGGAACAGGAATTGTGACGCACGGGTGGGATGTTGGAACAGGAATTGTGACATTCAGACTGAACGTTGGAACAGGAATTGTGACACACGGGTGGGATGTTGGAACAGGAATTGTGACACACGGGTGGGATGTTGGAAGAACAATTGTGACACACGGGTGGGACGTTGGAACAGGAATTGTGACATTCAGACAGGACGTTGGAACAGGAATTGTGACACACGGACAGGACTTTGGAACTGGAATTGTGACACACGGACAGGACGTTGGAACAGCAATTGTGACGCACGGGTGGGATGTTGGAACAGGAATTGTGACACACGGGTGGGACGTTGCAACAGGAATTTTGACATTCAGACAGGATGTTGGAACAGGAATTGTGACATTCATACAGGATGTTGGAACAGGAATTGTGACACACGGGTGGGACGTTGGAACAGGAATTGTGACATTCAATCAGGATGTTGGAACAGGAATTGTGACATTAAGACGGGATGTTGGAACAGGAATTGTGACATACGGATGGGGTGTTGGCAGAGGAATTATGACACGCGGTTGGGATGTTGGAACAGGAATTGTGAAATTCGGACGGGATCTTGGAGCAGGAATTGTGACACACAGACAGGATGTTGGAAAAGGAATTGTGACACACGGTTGGGATGTTGGAACAGGAATTGTGACATTCAGAAAGGATGTTGGAACAGGAATTGTGACACACGGGTGGGATGTTGGAACAGGAATTGTGACACACGGACAGGATGTTGGAACAGGAATAGTGACACACGGGTAGGATGTTGGAACAGGAATTGTGACATTCAGACAGGACGTTGGAACAGGAATTGTGACACACGGACAGGACTTTGGAACAGGAATTGTGACACACGGACAGGACGTTGGAACTGGAATTGTGACACACGGGTGGGATGTTGGAACAGGAATTGTGACACACGGGTGGGACGTTGCAACAGGAATTGTGACATTCAGACAGGACGTTGGAACAGGAATTGTGACACACGGGTGGGATATTGGAACAGGAATTGTGACATTCAGACAGGACGTTGGAACAGGAATTGTGACACACGGACAGGACTTTGGAACAGGAATTGTGACACACGGACAGGATGTTGGAACAGGAATTGTGACACACGGGTGGGTGTTGCAACAGGAATTGTGACACACGGGTGGGATGTTGGAACAAAAATTGTGACATTCAGACGGGATGTTGGAACAGGAATTGTGACATTCAGACAGGATGTTGGAACAGGAAATGTGACACCCAGACAGGACGTTGGAACAGTAATTGTGACATTCAGACAGAATGGTGGAACAGGATTTGTGACACACGGACAGGACGTTGGAACATGAATTGTGACACACGGGTGGGATGTTGGAACAGGAATTGTGACACACAGGTGGGACGTTGGAACAAGAATTGTGACATTCAGACAGGACGTTGGAACAGGAATTGTGACACACGGATGGGATATTGGAACAGGAATTGTGACATTCAGGCAGGATGTTGGAACAGGAACTGTGACACCCGGACAGGATGTTGGAACAGGAATTGTAACACACGGACAGGACGTTGGAACAGGAATTGTGACACACGGGTGGGATGTTGGAACAGGAATTGTGACACACGGGTGGGACGTTGGAACAAGAATTGTGACATTCAGACAAGACGTTGGAACAGGAATTGTGACACATGTGTGGGATTTTGGAACAGGAATTGTGACACACGGACAGGATGTTGGAACAGGAATTGTGACACACGGGTGGGATGTTGGAAGAGGAATTGTGACACACGGGTGGGACGTTGGAACAGGATTTGTGACATTCACACAAGATGTTGGAACAGGAATTGTGACACACGGACAGGTCTTTGGAACAGGAATTGTGACACACGGACAGTACGTTGGAACAGGAATTGTGACGCACGGGTGGGATGTTTGAACAGGAATTGTGACACACGGGTGGGATGTTGCAACAGGAATTTTGACATTCAGACAGGACGTTGGAACAGGAATTGTGACACACGGGTGGGATATTGGAACAGGAATTGTGACATTCAGACAGGATGTTGGAACAGGAATTGTAACACACGGGTGGGACGTTGGAACAGGAATTGTGACATTCAAACAGGATGTTGGATCAGGAATTGTGACATTCAGACGGGATGTTGGAACAGGAATTGTGACACACGGACAGGATGTTGGAACAGGAATTGTGACACACGGGTGGGATGTTGGAACAGGAATTGTGACACACGGGTGGGATGTTGGAAGAACAATTGTGACACACGGGTGGGACGTTGGAACAGGAATTGTGACATTCAGACAGGACGTTGGAACAGGAATTGTGACACACGGACAGGACTTTGGAACTGGAATTGTGACACACGGACAGGACGTTGGAACAGGAATTGTGACGCACGGGTGGGATGTTGGAACAGGAATTGTGACACACGGGTGGGACGTTGCAACAGGAATTTTGACATTCAGACAGGATGTTGGAACAGGAATTGTGACATTCATACAGGATGTTGGAACAGGAATTGTGACACACGGGTGGGACGTTGGAACAGGAATTGTGACATTCAATCAGGATGTTGGAACAGGAATTGTGACATTAAGACGGGATGTTGGAACAGGAATTGTGACATACGGATGGGGTGTTGGCAGAGGAATTATGACACGCGGTTGGGATGTTGGAACAGGAATTGTGAAATTCGGACGGGATCTTGGAGCAGGAATTGTGACACACAGACAGGATGTTGGAAAAGGAATTGTGACACACGGTTGGGATGTTGGAACAGGAATTGTGACATTCAGAAAGGATGTTGGAACAGGAATTGTGACACACGGGTGGGATGTTGGAACAGGAATTGTGACACACGGACAGGATGTTGGAACAGGAATAGTGACACACGGGTAGGATGTTGGAACAGGAATTGTGACATTCAGACAGGACGTTGGAACAGGAATTGTGACACACGGACAGGACTTTGGAACAGGAATTGTGACACACGGACAGGACGTTGGAACAGGAATTGTGACACACGGGTGGGATGTTGGAACAGGAATTGTGACACACGGGTGGGACGTTGCAACAGGAATTGTGACATTCAGACAGGACGTTGGAACAGGAATTGTGACACACGGGTGGGATATTGGAACAGGAATTGTGACATTCAGACAGGACGTTGGAACAGGAATTGTGACACACGGACAGGACTTTGGAACAGGAATTGTGACACACGGACAGGATGTTGGAACAGGAATTGTGACACACGGGTGGGTGTTGCAACAGGAATTGTGACACACGGGTGGGATGTTGGAACAAAAATTGTGACATTCAGACGGGATGTTGGAACAGGAATTGTGACATTCAGACAGGATGTTGGAACAGGAAATGTGACACCCAGACAGGACGTTGGAACAGTAATTGTGACATTCAGACAGAATGGTGGAACAGGATTTGTGACACACGGACAGGACGTTGGAACATGAATTGTGACACACGGGTGGGATGTTGGAACAGGAATTGTGACACACGGGTGGGACGTTGGAACAAGAATTGTGACATTCAGACAGGACGTTGGAACAGGAATTGTGACACACGGATGGGATATTGGAACAGGAATTGTGACATTCAGGCAGGATGTTGGAACAGGAACTGTGACACCCGGACAGGATGTTGGAACAGGAATTGTAACACACGGACAGGACGTTGGAACAGGAATTGTGACACACGGGTGGGATGTTGGAACAGGAATTGTGACACACGGGTGGGACGTTGGAACAAGAATTGTGACATTCAGACAAGACGTTGGAACAGGAATTGTGACACATGGGTGGGATTTTGGAACAGGAATTGTGACACACGGACAGGATGTTGGAACAGGAATTGTGACACACGGGTGGGATGTTGGAAGAGGAATTGTGACACACGGGTGGGACGTTGGAACAGGATTTGTGACATTCACACAAGATGTTGGAACAGGAATTGTGACACACGGACAGGTCTTTGGAACAGGAATTGTGACACACGGACAGTACGTTGGAACAGGAATTGTGACGCACGGGTGGGATGTTTGAACAGGAATTGTGACACACGGGTGGGATGTTGCAACAGGAATTTTGACATTCAGACAGGACGTTGGAACAGGAATTGTGACACACGGGTGGGATATTGGAACAGGAATTGTGACATTCAGACAGGATGTTGGAACAGGAATTGTAACACACGGGTGGGACGTTGGAACAGGAATTGTGACATTCAAACAGGATGTTGGATCAGGAATTGTGACATTCAGACAGGATGTTGGAACAGGAATTGTGACATACGGATGGGATGTTGGAAGAGGAATTGTGACATTCGGACGGGATATTGCAGCGGGAATTGTGACACAAGGACAGGATGTTGGAACAGGAATTGTGACACACGGTTGGGATGTTGGAACAGGAATTGTGACATTCAGACAGGATGTTGGAACAGGAATTGTGACACACGGGTGGGATGTTGGAACAGGAATTGTGATACCCGGACAAGATGTTGGAACAGGAATTGTGACACAAGGACAGGATGTTGGAACAGGAATAGTGACACACGGACAGGATTTTGGAACAGGAATTGTGACATTCAGACAGGACGTTGGAGCAGGAATTGTGACATTCAGACAGGATGTTGGAACAGGAATTGTGACATTCAGACAGGACATTGGAACAGGAATTGTGAAATTCGGGCGGGATATTGGAACAGGAATTGTGACATTCCGAAGGAATGTTGGAACAGGAATTGTGACACACGGACAGGATGTTGGAACAGGAATTGTGACACCCGGACAGGATATTGGAACAGGAATTGTGATACAAGGGTGGGATGTTGGAACAGGAATTGTGACATTCAGACGGGATATTGGAACAGGAATTGTGACACACGGACAGGATGTTGGAACAGGAATTGTGACACATGCACAGGATGTTGGAACAAGAATTGTGACATTCGGACGGGATGTTGGAAGAGGAATTGTGACATTCGGACAGGACGTTGGAACAGGTATTGTGACACACGGACAGGATGTTGGAACAGGAATTGTGACACACGGGTGGGATGTTGGAAAAGGAATTGTGACACCCGGGCAGGATGTTGGAACATGAATTGTGACACACGGGTGGGATGTTGGAACAGGAATTGTGACACACTGGTGGGATGTTGGAACAGGAATTGTGACATTCAGACAGGTTGTTGGAACAGAAATTGTGACACATGGACAGGATGTTGGAACAGGAATTGTGACACACGGGTGCTATGTTGGAACAGGAATTATGACACCCGGACAGGATGTTGGAACAGGAATTGTGACACACGGGTGGGATGTTGGAACAGGAATTGTGACATTCAGACAGGACGTTGGAACAAGAATTGTGAAATTCGGACGGGATATTGGATCTGGAATTGTGACATTCGGACGGGATGTTGGTACAGGAATTGTGACACACGGGTGGGACGTTGGAAGAGGAATTTTGACATTCAGACAGGATTATGAAACAGGAATTGTGACATTCAGACAGGATATTGGAACAGGAATTGTGACACACAGACGGGATGTTGGAACAGGAACTGTGACACCCGGACAGGATGTTGGAACAGGAATTGTGACACACGGACAGGACGTTGGAACAGGAATTTTGCCACCTGGACAGGATATTGGAACAGGAATTGTGACACACGGGTGGGACGTTGGAAGAGGAATTGTGACATTCAGACAGGATGTTGAAACAGGAATTGTGAAATTCGGACGGGATATTGGAACAAAAATTGTGACATTCAAACAGGACGTTGCAACAGGAATTGTGACACACGGGTGGGATATTGGAACAGGAATTTTCACATTCAGACAGGATGTTGGAACAGGAATTGTGACACACGGTTGGGATGTTGGAACAGGAATTGTGACATTCAGACAGGAGGTTGGAACAGGAATTGTGACACACGGGTGGGATGTTGGAACAGGAATTGTGACACACGGGTGGGACGTTGGAACAGGAATTGTGACATACGGACGGGATATTGGAACAGGAATTGTGACACACGGACAGGATGTTGGAACAGGAATTGTGACACACGGTTGGGATGTTGGAACAGGAATTGTGACACTCAGACAGGATGTTGGAACAGTAATTGTGACACACGGTTGGGATGTTGGAACAGGAATTGTGACATTCAGATAGGATGTTGCAACAGAAATTGTGACATTCAGACAGGATGTTGGAACAGGAATTGTGACATTCAGACAGGATGTTGGAACAAGAATTGTGACACACAGGTGGGATTTTGGAACAGGAATTGTGACACACGGGTGGGATGTTGGAACAGGAATTGTGACACACGGGTGGGATGTTGGAAGAACAATTGTGACACACGGGTGGGACGTTGGAACAGGAATTGTGACATTCAGACAGGACGTTGGAACAGGAATTGTGACACACGGACAGGACTTTGGAACTGGAATTGTGACACACGGACAGGACGTTGGAACAGCAATTGTGACGCACGGGTGGGATGTTGGAACAGGAATTGTGACACACGGGTGGGACGTTGCAACAGGAATTTTGACATTCAGACAGGATGTTGGAACAGGAATTGTGACACACGGGTGGGATATTGGAACAGGAATTGTGACATTCATACAGGATGTTGGAACAGGAATTGTGACACACGGGTGGGACGTTGGAACAGGAATTGTGACATTCAATCAGGATGTTGGAACAGGAATTGTGACATTCAGACGGGATGTTGGAACAGGAATTGTGACATACGGATGGGATGTTGGCAGAGGAATTATGACACGCGGTTGGGATGTTGGAACAGGAATTGTGAAATTCGGACGGGATATTGGAGCAGGAATTGTGACACACGGACAGGATGTTGGAAAAGGAATTGTGACACACGGTTGGGATGTTGGAACAGGAATTGTGACATTCAGAAAGGATGTTGGAACAGGAATTGTGACACACGGGTGGGATGTTGGAACAGGAATTGTGACACACGGACAGGATGTTGGAACAGGAATAGTGACACACGGGTGGGATGTTGGAACAGGAATTGTGACATTCAGACAGGACGTTGGAACAGGAATTGTGACACACGGACAGGACTTTGGAACAGGAATTGTGACACACGGACAGGACGTTGGAACAGGAATTGTGACACACGGGTGGGATGTTGGAACAGGAATTGTGACACACGGGTGGGACGTTGCAACAGGAATTGTGACATTCAGACAGGACGTTGGAACAGGAATTGTGACACACGGGTGGGATATTGGAACAGGAATTGTGACATTCAGACAGGACGTTGGAACAGGAATTGTGACACACGGACAGGACTTTGGAACAGGAATTGTGACACACGGACAGGACGTTGGAACAGGAATTGTGACACACGGGTGGGTGTTGGAACAGGAATTGTGACACACGGGTGCGATGTGGAAAAGGAATTATGACACCCGGACAGGATGTTGGAACAGGAATTGTGACACACGGGTGGGATGTTGGAACAGGAATTGTGACACACGGGTGGGATGTTGGAAAAGGAATTGTGACACCCGGGCAGGATGTTGGAACATGAATTGTGACACACGGGTGGGATGTTGGAACAGGAATTGTGACACACTGGTGGGATGTTGGAACAGGAATTGTGACATTCAGACAGGTTGTTGGAACAGAAATTGTGACACATGGACAGGATGTTGGAACAGGAATTGTGACACACGGGTGCTATGTTGGAACAGGAATTGTGACACACGGGGGGGATGTTGGAACAGGAATTGTGACACGCGGGTGGGATGTTGGAACAGGAATTGTGACATTCAGACAGGATGTTGGAACAGGAATTGTGACACACGGGTGCGATGTGGAAAAGGAATTATGACACCCGGACAGGATGTTGGAACAGGAATTGTGACACACGGGTGGGATGTTGGAACAGGAATTGTGACACACGGGTGGGATGTTGGAACAGGAATTGTGACATTCAGACAGGACGTTGGAACAAGAATTGTGAAATTCGGACGGGATATTGGATCTGGAATTGTGACATTCGGACGGGATGTTGGTACAGGAATTGTGACACACGGGTGGGACGTTGGAAGAGGAATTTTGACATTCAGACAGGATTATGAAACAGGAATTGTGACATTCAGACAGGATATTGGAACAGGAATTGTGACACACAGACGGGATGTTGGAACAGGAACTGTGACACCCGGACAGGATGTTGGAACAGGAATTGTGACACACGGACAGGACGTTGGAACAGGAATTTTGCCACCTGGACAGGATATTGGAACAGGAATTGTGACACACGGGTGGGACGTTGGAAGAGGAATTGTGACATTCAGACAGGATGTTGAAACAGGAATTGTGAAATTCGGACGGGATATTGGAACAAAAATTGTGACATTCAAACAGGACGTTGCAACAGGAATTGTGACACACGGGTGGGATATTGGAACAGGAATTTTCACATTCAGACAGGATGTTGGAACAGGAATTGTGACACACGGTTGGGATGTTGGAACAGGAATTGTGACATTCAGACAGGAGGTTGGAACAGGAATTGTGACACACGGGTGGGATGTTGGAACAGGAATTGTGACACACGGGTGGGACGTTGGAACAGGAATTGTGACATTCAAACAGGATGTTGGAACAGGAATTGTGATATTCAGACGGGATGTTGGAACAGGAATTATGACACGCGGTTGGGATGTTGGAACAGGAATTGTGACATACGGACGGGATATTGGAACAGGAATTGTGACACCCGGACAGGATATTGGAACAAGAATTGTGACACACGGACAGGACGTTGGAACAGGAATTGTGACACCCGGACAGGATGTTGGAACAAGAATTGTGACACCCTGACAGGATATTGGAACAGGAATTGTGACACACGGGTGGAATGTTGGAACAGGAATTGTGACACACAGACGGGATGTTGGAACAGGAACTGTGACACCCGGACAGGATGTTGGAACAGGAATTGTAACACACGGAGAGGACGTTGGAACAGGAATTGTGACACACGGGTGGGATGTTGGAACAGGAATGTGACACACGGGTGGGACGTTGGAACAAGAATTGTGACATTCAGACAAGACGTTGGAACAGGAATTGTGACACACGGGTGGGATGTTGGAACAGGAATTGTGACATTCTGAGAGGATGTTGGAACAGGAATTGTGACACACGGGGGGGATGTTGGAACAGGAATTGTGACACCCGGACAGGATGTTGGAACATGAATTGTGACACATGGGTGGGATGTTGGAACAGGAATTGTGACATTCAGACAGGACGTTGAAACAGGAATTGTGACATTCGGACGGGATGTTGGAACAGGAATTGTGACACACGGGTGGGACGTTGGAAGAGGAATTGTGACATTCAGACAGGATGTTGAAACAGGAATTGTGAAATTCGGACGGGATATTGGAACAAAAATTGTGACATTCAAACAGGACGTTGCAACAGGAATTGTGACACATGGGTGGGATATTGGAACAGGAATTTTCACATTCAGACAGGATGTTGGAACAGGAATTGTGACACACGGTTGGGATGTTGGAACAGGAATTGTGACATTCAGACAGGAGGTTGGAACAGGAATTGTGACACACGGGTGGGATGTTGGAACAGGAATTGTGACACACGGGTGGGACGTTGGAACAGGAATTGTGACATTCAAACAGGATGTTGGAACAGGAATTGTGATATTCAGACGGGATGTTGGAACAGGAATTATGACACGCGGTTGGGATGTTGGAACAGGAATTGTGACATACGGACGGGATATTGGAACAGGAATTGAGACACAAGGACAGGACGTTGGAACAGGAATTGTGACACACGGTTGGGATGTTGGAACAGGAATTGTGACATTCAGACAGGATGTTGGAACAGGAATTGTGACACACGGTTGGGATGTTGGAACAGGAATTGTGACACTCAGACAGGATGTTGGAACAGTAATTGTGACAGACGGTTGGGATGTTGGAACAGAAATTGTGACATTCAGACAGGAAGTTGCAACAGGAATTGTGACATTCAGACAGGATGTTGGAACAGGAATTGTGACATTCAGACAGGATGTTGGAACAAGAATTGTGACACACAGGTGGGATTTTGGAACAGGAATTGTGACACACGGGTGGGATGTTGGAACAGGAATTGTGACACACGGGTGGGATGTTGGAAGAACAATTGTGACACACGGGTGGGACGTTGGAACAGGAATTGTGACATTCAGACAGGACGTTGGAACAGGAATTGTGACACACGGACAGGACTTTGGAACTGGAATTGTGACACACGGACAGGACGTTGGAACAGGAATTGTGACGCACGGGTGGGATGTTGGAACAGGAATTGTGACATTCAGACTGAACGTTGGAACAGGAATTGTGACACACGGGTGGGATGTTGGAACAGGAATTGTGACACACGGGTGGGATGTTGGAAGAACAATTGTGACACACGGGTGGGACGTTGGAACAGGAATTGTGACATTCAGACAGGACGTTGGAACAGGAATTGTGACACACGGACAGGACTTTGGAACTGGAATTGTGACACACGGACAGGACGTTGGAACAGCAATTGTGACGCACGGGTGGGATGTTGGAACAGGAATTGTGACACACGGGTGGGACGTTGCAACAGGAATTTTGACATTCAGACAGGATGTTGGAACAGGAATTGTGACATTCATACAGGATGTTGGAACAGGAATTGTGACACACGGGTGGGACGTTGGAACAGGAATTGTGACATTCAATCAGGATGTTGGAACAGGAATTGTGACATTAAGACGGGATGTTGGAACAGGAATTGTGACATACGGATGGGGTGTTGGCAGAGGAATTATGACACGCGGTTGGGATGTTGGAACAGGAATTGTGAAATTCGGACGGGATCTTGGAGCAGGAATTGTGACACACAGACAGGATGTTGGAAAAGGAATTGTGACACACGGTTGGGATGTTGGAACAGGAATTGTGACATTCAGAAAGGATGTTGGAACAGGAATTGTGACACACGGGTGGGATGTTGGAACAGGAATTGTGACACACGGACAGGATGTTGGAACAGGAATAGTGACACACGGGTAGGATGTTGGAACAGGAATTGTGACATTCAGACAGGACGTTGGAACAGGAATTGTGACACACGGACAGGACTTTGGAACAGGAATTGTGACACACGGACAGGACGTTGGAACAGGAATTGTGACACACGGGTGGGATGTTGGAACAGGAATTGTGACACACGGGTGGGACGTTGCAACAGGAATTGTGACATTCAGACAGGACGTTGGAACAGGAATTGTGACACACGGGTGGGATATTGGAACAGGAATTGTGACATTCAGACAGGACGTTGGAACAGGAATTGTGACACACGGACAGGACTTTGGAACAGGAATTGTGACACACGGACAGGATGTTGGAACAGGAATTGTGACACACGGGTGGGTGTTGCAACAGGAATTGTGACACACGGGTGGGATGTTGGAACAAAAATTGTGACATTCAGACGGGATGTTGGAACAGGAATTGTGACATTCAGACAGGATGTTGGAACAGGAAATGTGACACCCAGACAGGACGTTGGAACAGTAATTGTGACATTCAGACAGAATGGTGGAACAGGATTTGTGACACACGGACAGGACGTTGGAACATGAATTGTGACACACGGGTGGGATGTTGGAACAGGAATTGTGACACACAGGTGGGACGTTGGAAAAAGAATTGTGACATTCAGACAGGACGTTGGAACAGGAATTGTGACACACGGATGGGATATTGGAACAGGAATTGTGACATTCAGGCAGGATGTTGGAACAGGAACTGTGACACCCGGACAGGATGTTGGAACAGGAATTGTAACACACGGACAGGACGTTGGAACAGGAATTGTGACACACGGGTGGGATGTTGGAACAGGAATTGTGACACACGGGTGGGACGTTGGAACAAGAATTGTGACATTCAGACAAGACGTTGGAACAGGAATTGTGACACATGGGTGGGATTTTGGAACAGGAATTGTGACACACGGACAGGATGTTGGAACAGGAATTGTGACACACGGGTGGGATGTTGGAAGAGGAATTGTGACACACGGGTGGGACGTTGGAACAGGATTTGTGACATTCACACAAGATGTTGGAACAGGAATTGTGACACACGGACAGGTCTTTGGAACAGGAATTGTGACACACGGACAGTACGTTGGAACAGGAATTGTGACGCACGGGTGGGATGTTTGAACAGGAATTGTGACACACGGGTGGGATGTTGCAACAGGAATTTTGACATTCAGACAGGACGTTGGAACAGGAATTGTGACACACGGGTGGGATATTGGAACAGGAATTGTGACATTCAGACAGGATGTTGGAACAGGAATTGTAACACACGGGTGGGACGTTGGAACAGGAATTGTGACATTCAAACAGGATGTTGGATCAGGAATTGTGACATTCAGACGGGATGTTGGAACAGGAATTGTGACATACGGATGGGATGTTGGAAGAGGAATTGTGACATTCGGACGGGATATTGCAGCGGGAATTGTGACACAAGGACAGGATGTTGGAACAGGAATTGTGACACACGGTTGGGATGTTGGAACAGGAATTGTGACATTCAGACAGGATGTTGGAACAGGAATTGTGACACACGGGTGGGATGTTGGAACAGGAATTGTGATACCCGGACAAGATGTTGGAACAGGAATTGTGACACAAGGACAGGATGTTGGAACAGGAATAGTGACACACGGACAGGATTTTGGAACAGGAATTGTGACATTCAGACAGGACGTTGGAGCAGGAATTGTGACATTCAGACAGGATGTTGGAACAGGAATTGTGACATTCAGACAGGACATTGGAACAGGAATTGTGAAATTCGGGCGGGATATTGGAACAGGAATTGTGACATTCCGAAGGAATGTTGGAACAGGAATTGTGACACACGGACAGGATGTTGGAACAGGAATTGTGACACCCGGACAGGATATTGGAACAGGAATTGTGATACAAGGGTGGGATGTTGGAACAGGAATTGTGACATTCAGACGGGATATTGGAACAGGAATTGTGACACACGGACAGGATGTTGGAACAGGAATTGTGACACATGCACAGGATGTTGGAACAAGAATTGTGACATTCGGACGGGATGTTGGAAGAGGAATTGTGACATTCGGACAGGACGTTGGAACAGGTATTGTGACACACGGACAGGATGTTGGAACAGGAATTGTGACACACGGGTGGGATGTTGGAAAAGGAATTGTGACACCCGGGCAGGATGTTGGAACATGAATTGTGACACACGGGTGGGATGTTGGAACAGGAATTGTGACACACTGGTGGGATGTTGGAACAGGAATTGTGACATTCAGACAGGTTGTTGGAACAGAAATTGTGACACATGGACAGGATGTTGGAACAGGAATTGTGACACACGGGTGCTATGTTGGAACAGGAATTATGACACCCGGACAGGATGTTGGAACAGGAATTGTGACACACGGGTGGGATGTTGGAACAGGAATTGTGACATTCAGACAGGACGTTGGAACAAGAATTGTGAAATTCGGACGGGATATTGGATCTGGAATTGTGACATTCGGACGGGATGTTGGTACAGGAATTGTGACACACGGGTGGGACGTTGGAAGAGGAATTTTGACATTCAGACAGGATTATGAAACAGGAATTGTGACATTCAGACAGGATATTGGAACAGGAATTGTGACACACAGACGGGATGTTGGAACAGGAACTGTGACACCCGGACAGGATGTTGGAACAGGAATTGTGACACACGGACAGGACGTTGGAACAGGAATTTTGCCACCTGGACAGGATATTGGAACAGGAATTGTGACACACGGGTGGGACGTTGGAAGAGGAATTGTGACATTCAGACAGGATGTTGAAACAGGAATTGTGAAATTCGGACGGGATATTGGAACAAAAATTGTGACATTCAAACAGGACGTTGCAACAGGAATTGTGACACACGGGTGGGATATTGGAACAGGAATTTTCACATTCAGACAGGATGTTGGAACAGGAATTGTGACACACGGTTGGGATGTTGGAACAGGAATTGTGACATTCAGACAGGAGGTTGGAACAGGAATTGTGACACACGGGTGGGATGTTGGAACAGGAATTGTGACACACGGGTGGGACGTTGGAACAGGAATTGTGACATTCAAACAGGATGTTGGAACAGGAATTGTGATATTCAGACGGGATGTTGGAACAGGAATTATGACACGCGGTTGGGATGTTGGAACAGGAATTGTGACATACGGACGGGATATTGGAACAGGAATTGTGACACACGGACAGGATGTTGGAACAGGAATTGTGACACACGGTTGGGATGTTGGAACAGGAATTGTGACACTCAGACAGGATGTTGGAACAGTAATTGTGACACACGGTTGGGATGTTGGAACAGGAATTGTGACATTCAGATAGGATGTTGCAACAGAAATTGTGACATTCAGACAGGATGTTGGAACAGGAATTGTGACATTCAGACAGGATGTTGGAACAAGAATTGTGACACACAGGTGGGATTTTGGAACAGGAATTGTGACACACGGGTGGGATGTTGGAACAGGAATTGTGACACACGGGTGGGATGTTGGAAGAACAATTGTGACACACGGGTGGGACGTTGGAACAGGAATTGTGACATTCAGACAGGACGTTGGAACAGGAATTGTGACACACGGACAGGACTTTGGAACTGGAATTGTGACACACGGACAGGACGTTGGAACAGCAATTGTGACGCACGGGTGGGATGTTGGAACAGGAATTGTGACACACGGGTGGGACGTTGCAACAGGAATTTTGACATTCAGACAGGATGTTGGAACAGGAATTGTGACACACGGGTGGGATCTTGGAACAGGAATTGTGACATTCAGACAGGATGTTGGAACAGGAATTGTGACACACGGGTGGGACGTTGGAACAGGAATTGTGACATTCAATCAGGATGTTGGAACAGGAATTGTGACATTCAGACGGGATGTTGGAACAGGAATTGTGACATACGGATGGGATGTTGGCAGAGGAATTATGACACGCGGTTGGGATGTTGGAACAGGAATTGTGAAATTCGGACGGGATATTGGAGCAGGAATTGTGACACACGGACAGGATGTTGGAAAAGGAATTGTGACACACGGTTGGGATGTTGGAACAGGAATTGTGACATTCAGAAAGGATGTTGGAACAGGAATTGTGACACACGGGTGGGATGTTGGAACAGGAATTGTGACACACGGACAGGATGTTGGAACAGGAATAGTGACACACGGGTGGGATGTTGGAACAGGAATTGTGACATTCAGACAGGACGTTGGAACAGGAATTGTGACACACGGACAGGACTTTGGAACAGGAATTGTGACACACGGACAGGACGTTGGAACAGGAATTGTGACACACGGGTGGGATGTTGGAACAGGAATTGTGACACACGGGTGGGACGTTGCAACAGGAATTGTGACATTCAGACAGGACGTTGGAACAGGAATTGTGACACACGGGTGGGATATTGGAACAGGAATTGTGACATTCAGACAGGACGTTGGAACAGGAATTGTGACACACGGACAGGACTTTGGAACAGGAATTGTGACACACGGACAGGACGTTGGAACAGGAATTGTGACACACGGGTGGGTGTTGGAACAGGAATTGTGACACACGGGTGCGATGTGGAAAAGGAATTATGACACCCGGACAGGATGTTGGAACAGGAATTGTGACACACGGGTGGGATGTTGGAACAGGAATTGTGACACACGGGTGGGATGTTGGAAAAGGAATTGTGACACCCGGGCAGGATGTTGGAACATGAATTGTGACACACGGGTGGGATGTTGGAACAGGAATTGTGACACACTGGTGGGATGTTGGAACAGGAATTGTGACATTCAGACAGGTTGTTGGAACAGAAATTGTGACACATGGACAGGATGTTGGAACAGGAATTGTGACACACGGGTGCTATGTTGGAACAGGAATTGTGACACACGGGTGGGATGTTGGAACAGGAATTGTGACACGCGGGTGGGATGTTGGAACAGGAATTGTGACATTCAGACAGGATGTTGGAACAGGAATTGTGACACACGGGTGCGATGTGGAAAAGGAATTATGACACCCGGACAGGATGTTGGAACAGGAATTGTGACACACGGGTGGGATGTTGGAACAGGAATTGTGACACACGGGTGGGATGTTGGAACAGGAATTGTGACATTCAGACAGGACGTTGGAACAAGAATTGTGAAATTCGGACGGGATATTGGATCTGGAATTGTGACATTCGGACGGGATGTTGGTACAGGAATTGTGACACACGGGTGGGACGTTGGAAGAGGAATTTTGACATTCAGACAGGATTATGAAACAGGAATTGTGACATTCAGACAGGATATTGGAACAGGAATTGTGACACACAGACGGGATGTTGGAACAGGAACTGTGACACCCGGACAGGATGTTGGAACAGGAATTGTGACACACAGACGGGATGTTGGAACAGGAACTGTGACACACGGACAGGACGTTGGAACAGGAATTTTGCCACCTGGACAGGATATTGGAACAGGAATTGTGACACACGGGTGGGACGTTGGAAGAGGAATTGTGACATTCAGACAGGATGTTGAAACAGGAATTGTGAAATTCGGACGGGATATTGGAACAAAAATTGTGACATTCAAACAGGACGTTGCAACAGGAATTGTGACACACGGGTGGGATATTGGAACAGGAATTTTCACATTCAGACAGGATGTTGGAACAGGAATTGTGACACACGGTTGGGATGTTGGAACAGGAATTGTGACATTCAGACAGGAGGTTGGAACAGGAATTGTGACACACGGGTGGGATGTTGGAACAGGAATTGTGACACACGGGTGGGACGTTGGAACAGGAATTGTGACATTCAAACAGGATGTTGGAACAGGAATTGTGATATTCAGACGGGATGTTGGAACAGGAATTATGACACGCGGTTGGGATGTTGGAACAGGAATTGTGACATACGGACGGGATATTGGAACAGGAATTGTGACACACGGACAGGATGTTGGAACAGGAATTGTGACACACGGTTGGGATGTTGGAACAGGAATTGTGACATTCAGACAGGATGTTGGAACAGGAATTGTGACACACGGTTGGGATGTTGGAACAGGAATTGTGACACTCAGACAGGATGTTGGAACAGTAATTGTGACACACGGTTGGGATGTTGGAACAGGAATTGTGACATCCAGATAGGATGTTGCAACAGGAATTGTGACATTCAGACAGGATGTTGGAACAGGAATTGTGACATTCAGACAGGATGTTGGAACAAGAATTGTGACACACAGGTGGGATTTTGGAACAGGAATTGTGACACACGGGTGGGATGTTGGAACAGGAATTGTGACACACGGGTGGGATGTTGGAAGAACAATTGTGACACACGGGTGGGACGTTGGAACAGGAATTGTGACATTCAGACAGGACGTTGGAACAGGAATTGTGACACACGGACAGGACTTTGGAACTGGAATTGTGACACACGGACAGGACGTTGGAACAGCAATTGTGACGCACGGGTGGGATGTTGGAACAGGAATTGTGACACACGGGTGGGACGTTGCAACAGGAATTTTGACATTCAGACAGGATGTTGGAACAGGAATTGTGACACACGGGTGGGATATTGGAACAGGAATTGTGACATTCATACAGGATGTTGGAACAGGAATTGTGACACACGGGTGGGACGTTGGAACAGGAATTGTGACATTCAATCAGGATGTTGGAACAGGAATTGTGACATTCAGACGGGATGTTGGAACAGGAATTGTGACATACGGATGGGATGTTGGCAGAGGAATTATGACACGCGGTTGGGATGTTGGAACAGGAATTGTGAAATTCGGACGGGATATTGGAGCAGGAATTGTGACACACGGACAGGATGTTGGAAAAGGAATTGTGACACACGGTTGGGATGTTGGAACAGGAATTGTGACATTCAGAAAGGAAGTTGGAACAGGAATTGTGACACACGGGTGGGATGTTGGAACAGGAATTGTGACACACGGACAGGATGTTGGAACAGGAATAGTGACACACGGGTGGGATGTTGGAACAGGAATTGTGACATTCAGACAGGACGTTGGAACAGGAATTGTGACACACGGACAGGACTTTGGAACAGGAATTGTGACACACGGACAGGACGTTGGAACAGGAATTGTGACACACGGGTGGGATGTTGGAACAGGAATTGTGACACACGGGTGGGACGTTGCAACAGGAATTGTGACATTCAGACAGGACGTTGGAACAGGAATTGTGACACACGGGTGGGATATTGGAACAGGAATTGTGACATTCAGACAGGACGTTGGAACAGGAATTGTGACACAAGGACAGGACTTTGGAACAGGAATTGTGACACACGGACAGGACGTTGGAACAGGAATTGTGACACACGGGTGGGTGTTGGAACAGGAATTGTGACACACGGGTGGGATGTTGGAACAAAAATTGTGACATTCAGACGGGATGTTGGAACAGGAATTGTGACATTCAGACAGGATGTTGGAACAGGAAATGTGACACCCAGACAGGACGTTGGAACAGTAATTGTGACATTCAGACAGAATGGTGGAACAGGAATTGTGACATTCAGAGAGGATGTTGGAACAGGAATTGTGACATTCAGACAGGATGTTGGAACAGGAATTGTGACACACGGGTGGGATGTTGAAACAGGAATTGTGACATTCAGACAGGACGTTTTAACAGGAATTGTGAAATTCGGATGGGATATTGTAACAGAAATTGTGACATTCGGACGGGATGTTGGAACAGGAATTGTGACACACGGGTGGGACGATGGAAGAGGAATTGTGACATTCAGACAGGATGATGAAACAGGAATTGTGATATTCAGACAGGACGTTGGAACAGGAATTGTGACACATGGACAGGATGTTGGAACAGGAATTGTGACACACGGGTGGGATGTTGGAACAGGAATTGTGACATTTGGACGGGATATTGGAACAGGAATTATGACACACGGGTGGGATGTTGGAACAGGAATTGTGACATTCGGACAGGATGTTGGAACAGGAATTGTGACATTGAGACAGGATATTGGAACAGGAATTGTGACACACGGGTGGGATGTTGGAACAGGAATTGTGACATTCAGACAGGATGTTGGATCAGGAATTGTGACATTCAGACAGCATATTGGAACAGGAATTGTGACATTCAGACAGGATGTTGGAACAGGAATTGTGACATTCAGACGGGATATTGGAACAGGAATTGTGACAATCAGACAGGATGTTGAAACAGGAATTGTGACATTCAGACAGGATGTTGGAACAGGAATTGTGACATTCAGGCGGGATATTGGAACAGGAATTGTGACACTCGGACAGGATGTTGGAACAGGAATTGTGACACACGGACAGGACGCTGGAACAGGAATTGTGACATTCAGACAGGATGTTGGAACAGGAATTGTGACACACGGACAGGATGTTGGAACAGGAATTGTGACACATGGACAGGATGTTGGAACAGTAATTGTGACATTCAGACAGGATGTTGGAACAGTAATTGTGACACACGGACAGGATGTTGGAACAGGAATTGTGACACACAGGTGGGACGTTGGAAGAGGAATTGTGACATTCAGACAGGATGTTGGAACAGGAATTGTGACATTCAGACAGGATGTTGGAACAGGAATTGTGACGTTCAGACAGGACGTAGGAAGAGGAATTGTGACACACAGTTGGGATGTTGAAACAGGAATTGTGACATTCGGACAGGATGTTGGAACAGGAATTGTGACATTCAGACAGCATTTTGGAACAGGAATTGTGAGACCCGGAGAGGATACTGGAACAGGAATTGTGACACACGGGTGGGATGTTGGAACAGGAATTGTGACACACGGGTGGTACGTTTGGAACAGGAATTGTGACACACAGACAGGATGTTGGAACAGGAATTGTGACATTCAGACAGGATGTTGGAACAGGAATTGAGACACACGAATGGTACGTTGGAACAGGAATTGTGACACACGGACAGGATGTTGGAACAGGAATTGTGACATTCAGACAGGATTTTGGAACAGGAATTGTGACACCCGGACAGGATGTTGGAACAGGAATTGTGACACACGGGTGGGATGTTGGAACAGGAATTGTGACATTCAGACAGGATGTTGGAACAGGAATTGTGACACACGGACAGGATGATGGAATAGGAATCGTGACACATTAAGACAGGATGTTGGAACAGAAATTGTGAAATTCAGACAGGACGTTGCAACATGAATTGTGACACACGGGTGGGATGTTGGAACAGGAATTGTGACATTCAGACGGGATATTGGAACAGGAATTGTGACATTCAGACAGGATGTTGGAACAGGAATTGTGAAATTCAGAAAGGATGTTGGAACAGGAATTGTGACATTCAGGCGGGATATTAGAACAGGAATTGTGACACCCGGACAGGATGTTGTAACAGGAATTTTGACACACGGACTGGACGTTGGAACAGGAATTGTGACATTCAGATAGGATGTTGGAACAGGAATTGTGACACAAGGACAGGATGTTGGAAAAGGAATTGTGACATTCAGACAGGATGTTGGAACAGAAATTGTGACACAAGGACAGGATGTTGGAACAGGAATTGTGACACACAGGTGGGATGTTGGAACAGGAATTGTGACACCCGGACAGGATATTGGAACAGTAATTGTGACACACGGGTGGGATGTTGCAACAGGAATTGTGACATTCAGACAGGATGTTGGAACAGGAATTGTGACATTGAGACAGGATATTGGAACAGGAATTGTGACACACGGGTGGGATGTTGGAACAGGAATTGTGACATTCAGACAGGATGTTGGATCAGGAATTGTGACATTCAGACGGGATATTGGAACAATAATTGTGACAATCAGACAGGATGTTGAAACAGGAATTGTGACATTCAGACAGGATGTTGGAACAGGAATTGTGACATTCAGGCGGGATATTGGAACAGGAATTGTGACACTCGGACAGGATGTTGGAACAGGAATTGTGACACACGGACAGGACGCTGGAACAGGAATTGTGACATTCAGACAGGATGTTGGAACAGGAATTGTGACACACGGACAGGATGTTGGAACAGGAATTGTGACATTCAGACAGGATGTTGGAACAGTAATTGTGACACATGGACAGGATGTTGGAACAGGAATTGTGACACACAGGTGGGACGTTGGAAGAGGAATTGTGACATTCAGACAGGATGTTGGAACAGGAATTGTGACATTCAGACGGGATGTTGGAACAGGAATTGTGACGTTCAGACAGGACGTTGGAAGAGGAATTGTGACACACGGTTGGGATGTTGGAACAGGAATTGTGACATTCGGACAGGATGATGGAATAGGAATCGTGACACATGGACAGGATGTTGGAACAGGAATTGTGAAATTCAGACAGGACGTTGGAACATGAATTGTGACACACGGGTGGGATGTTGGATCAGGAATTGTGACATTCAGACGGGATATTGGAACAGGAATTGTGAGACATGGACAGGATGATGGAACAGGAATTGTGACACACGGGTAGGATGTTGGAACAGGAATTGTGACATTCAGACAGGATGTTGGATCAGGAATTGTGACATTCAGACAGGATATTGGAACAGGAATTGTGACATTCAGACAGGATGTTGGAACAGGAATTGTGACATTCAGACGGGATATTGGAACAGGAATTGTGACAATCAGACAGGATGTTGAAACAGAAATTGTGACATTCAGACAGGATGTTGGAACAGGAATTGTGACATTCAGGCGGGATATTGGAACAGGAATTGTGACACACGGTCAGGACGCTGGAACAAGAATTGTGACATTCAGAGAGGATGTTGGAACAGGAATTGTGACACACGGACAGGATGTTGGAACAGGAATTGTGACACATGGACAGGATGTTGGAACAGTAATTGTGACATTCAGACAGGATGTTGGAACAGTAATTGTGACACACGGACAGGATGTTGGAACAGGAATTGTGACACACGGTTGGGATGTTGGAACAGGAATTGTGACATTCGGACAGGATGTTGGAACAGGAATTGTGACATTCAGACAGGATTTTGGAACAGGAATTGTGACACCCGGAGAGGATACTGGAACAGGAATTGTGACACACGGGTGGGATGTTGGAACAGGAATTGTGACACAGGGGTGGTACGTTTGGAAACGGAATTGTGACACACAGACAGGATGTTGGAACAGGAATTGCGACATTCAGACAGGATGTTGGAACAGGAATTGAGACACACGGGTGGTACGTTGGAACAGGAATTGTGACACACGGACAGGATGTTGGAACAGGAATTGTGACATTCAGACAGGATTTTGGAACAGGAATTGTGACACCCGGACAGGGTACTGGAACAGGAATTATGACACACGGGTGGGATGTTGGAACAGGAATTGTGACACACAGACAGGATGTTGGAACAGGAATTGCGACATTCAGACAGGATTTTGGAACAGGAATTGTGACACACGGACAGGATGTTGGAACAGGAATTGCGACATTCAGACAGGATTTTGGAACAGGAATTGTGACACACGGACAGGATGTTGGAACAGGAATTGTGACATTCAGACAGGATTTTGGAACAGGAATTGTGACACCCGGACAGGGTACTGGAACAGGAATTATGACACACGGGTGGTACGTTGGAACAGGAATTGTGACACACGGACAGGATGATGGAATAGGAATCGTGACACATGGACAGGATGTTGGAACAGGAATTGTGAAATTCAGACAGGACGTTGGAACATGAATTGTGACACACGGGTGGGATGTTGGAACAGGATTGTGACATTCAGACGGGATATTGGAACAGGAATTGTGACATTCAGACAGGATGTTGGAACAGGAATTGTGAAATTCAGAAAGGATGTTGGAACAGGAATTGTGACATTCAGGCGGGATATTAGAACAGGAATTGTGACACCCGGACAGGATGTTGTAACAGGAATTTTGACACACGGACTGGACGTTGGAACAGGAATTGTGACATTCAGATAGGATGTTGGAACAGGAATTGTGACACACGGACAGGATGTTGGAAAAGGAATTGTGACATTCAGACAGGATGTTGGAACAGAAATTGTGACACAAGGACAGGATGTTGGAACAGGAATTGTGACACACGGGTGGGATGTTGGAACAGGAATTGTGACACCCGGACAGGATGTTGGAACAGTAATTGTGACACACGGGTGGGATGTTGCAACAGGAATTGTGACACACGGGTGGGATGTTGAAACAGGCATTGTGACATTCAGACAGGACGTTTTAACAGGAATTGTGAAATTCGGATTGGATATTGGAACAGGAATTGTGACATTCGGACGCGATGTTGGAACAAGAATTGTGACACACGGGTGGGATGTTGGAACAGGAATTGTGACATTCAGACGGTATATTGGAACAGGAATTGTGACATTCAGACAGGATGATGAAACAGGAATTGTGATATTAAACAGGACGTTGGAACAGGAATTGTGACACACGGACAGGATGTTGGAACAGGAATTGTGACACACGGGTGGGATGTTGGAACAGGAATTGTGACATTTGGACGGGATATTGGAACAGGAATTATGACACACGGGTGGGATGTTGGAACAGGAATTGTGACATTCAGACAGGATGTTGGAACAGGAATTGTGACATTGAGACAGGATATTGGAACAGGAATTGTGACACACGGGTGGGACGTTGGAACAGGAATTGTGACATTCAGACAGGATGTTGGATCAGGAATTGTGACATTCAGACGGGATATTGGAACAATAATTGTGACAATCAGACAGGATGTTGAAACAGGAATTGTGACATTCAGACAGGATGTTGGAACAGGAATTGTGACATTCAGGCGGAATATTGGAACAGGAATTGTGACACTCGGACAGGATGTTGGAACAGGAATTGTGACACACGGACAGGACGCTGGAACAGGAATTGTGACATTCAGACAGGATGTTGGAACAGGAATTGTGACACACGGACAGGATGTTGGAACAGGAATTGTGACACATGGAAAGGATGTTGGAACAGTAATTGTGACATTCAGACAGGATGTTGGAACAGTAATTGTGACACACGGACAGGATGTTGGAACAGGAATTGTGACACACAGGTGGGACGTTGGAAGAGGAATTGTGACATTCAGACAGGATGTTGGAACAGGAATTGTGACATTCAGACGGGATGTTGGAACAGGAATTGTGACGTTCAGACAGGACGTTGGAAGAGGAATTGTGACACACGGTTGGGATGGTGGAACAGGAATTGTGACATTCGGACAGGATGTTGGAACAGGAATTGTGACATTCAGACAGGATTTTGGAACAGGAATTGTGAGACCCGGAGAGGATACTGGAACAGGAATTGTGACACACGGGTGGGATGTTGGAACAGGAATTGTGACATTCAGACAGGATGTTGGAACAGGAATTGTGACACACAGACAGGATGTTGGAACAGGAATTGTGACATTCAGACAGGATGTTGGAACAGGAATTGAGACACACGGGTGGTACGTTGGAACAGGAATTGTGACACACGGACAGGATGATGGAATAGGAATCGTGACACATGGACAGGATGTTGGAACAGGAATTGTGACATTCAGACAGGACGTTGGAACATGAATTGTGACACACGGGTGGGATGTTGGATCAGGAATTGTGACATTCAGACGGGATATTGGAACAGGAATTGTGAGACATGGACAGGATGTTGGAACAGGAATTGTGACACACGGGTAGGATGTAGGAACAGGAATTGTGACATTCAGACAGGATGTTGGATCAGGAATTGTGGCATTCAGACAGGATATTGGAACAGGAATTCTGACATTCAGACAGGATGTTGGAACAGGAATTGTGACATTCAGATGGGATATTGGAACAGGAATTGTGACAATCAGCCAAGATGTTGAAACAGGAATTGTGACATTCAGACAGGATGTTGGAACAGGAATTGTGACATTCAGGCGGGATATTGGAACAGGAATTGTGACACTCGGACAGGATGTTGGAACAGGAATTGTGACACACGGACAGGACGCTGGAACAGGAATTGTGACATTCAGACAGGATGTTGGAACAGGAATGGTGACACACGGACAGGATGTTGGAACAGGAATTGTGACACATGGACAGGATGTTGGAACAGTAATTGTGACATTCAGACAGGATGTTGGAACAGTAATTGTGACACCCGGAGAGGATACTGGAAGAGGAATTGTGACACACGGGTGGTATGTTTGGAACAGGAATTGTGACACACAGACAGGATGTTGGAACAGGAATTATGACATTCAGACAGGATGTTGGGACAGGAATTGATACACACGGGTGGTACGTTGGAACAGGAATTGTGACACACGGACAGGATGTTGGAACAGGAATTGTGACATTCAGACAGGATTTTGGAACAGGAATTGTGACACCCGGACAGGGTACTGGAACAGGAATTATGACACACGGGTGGGATGTTGGAACAGGAATTGTGACACACAGGTGGTACGTTGGAACAGGAATTGTGACACACGGACAGGATGATGGAATAGGAATCGTGACACATGGACAGGATGTTGGAACAGGAATTGTGAAATTCAGACAGGACGTTGGAACATGAATTGTGACACACGGGTGGGATGTTGGAACAGGAATTGTGACATTCAGACGGGATATTGGAACAGGAATTGTGACATTCAGACAGGATGTTGGAACAGGAATTGTGAAATTCAGAAAGGATGTTGGAACAGGAATTGTGACATTCAGGCGGGATATTAGAACAGGAATTGTGACACCCGGACAGGATGTTGTAACAG
Organism: Carcharodon carcharias; assembly: GCF_017639515.1. Taxonomy (NCBI): domain Eukaryota; kingdom Metazoa; phylum Chordata; class Chondrichthyes; order Lamniformes; family Lamnidae; genus Carcharodon; species Carcharodon carcharias. The sequence goes on along the minus strand of NC_054484.1, from coordinate 104,919,185 downwards.
GAATTTTGACACACGGACTGGACGTTGGAACAGGAATTGTGACATTCAGATAGGATGTTGGAACAGGAATTGTGACACACGGACAGGATGTTGGAAAAGGAATTGTGACATTCAGACAGGATGTTGGAACAGAAATTGTGACACAAGGACAGGATGTTGGAACAGGAATTGTGACACACAGGTGGGATGTTGGAACAGGAATTGTGACACCCGGACAGGATGTTGGAACAGTAATTGTGACACACGGGTGGGATGTTGCAACAGGAATTGTGACATTCAGACAGGATGTTGGAACAGGAATTGTGACATTGAGACAGGATATTGGAACAGGAATTGTGACACACGGGTGGGATGTTGGAACAGGAATTGTGACATTCAGACAGGATGTTGGATCAGGAATTGTGACATTCAGACGGGATATTGGAACAATAATTGTGACAATCAGACAGGATGTTGAAACAGGAATTGTGACATTCAGACAGGATGTTGGAACAGGAATTGTGACATTCAGGCGGGATATTGGAACAGGAATTGTGACACTCGGACAGGATGTTGGAACAGGAATTGTGACACACGGACAGGACGCTGGAAAAGGAATTGTGACATTCAGACAGGATGTTGGAACAGGAATTGTGACACACGGACAGGATGTTGGAACAGGAATTGTGACATTCAGACAGGATGTTGGAACAGTAATTGTGACACATGGACAGGATGTTGGAACAGGAATTGTGACACACAGGTGGGACGTTGGAAGAGGAATTGTGACATTCAGACAGGATGTTGGAACAGGAATTGTGACATTCAGACGGGATGTTGGAACAGGAATTGTGACGTTCAGACAGGACGTTGGAAGAGGAATTGTGACACACGGTTGGGATGTTGGAACAGGAATTGTGACATTCGGACAGGATGTTGGAACAGGATTTGTGACATTCAGACAGGATTTTGGAACAGGAATTGTGAGACCCGGAGAGGATACTGGAACAGGAATTGTGACACACGGGTGGGATGTTGGAACAGGAATTGTGACACACGGGTGGTACGTTTGGAACAGGAATTGTGACACACAGACAGGATGTTGGAACAGGAATTGTGACATTCAGACAGGATGTTGGAACAGGAATTGAGACACACGGGTGGTACGTTGGAACAGGAATTGTGACACACGGACAGGATGATGGAGTAGGAATCGTGACACATGGACAGGATGTTGGAACAGGAATTGTGACATTCAGACAGGACGTTGGAACATGAATTGTGACACACGGGTGGGATGTTGGATCAGGAATTGTGACATTCAGACGGGATATTGGAACAGGAATTGTGAGACATGGACAGGATGTTGGAACAGGAATTGTGACACACGGGTAGGATGTTGGAACAGGAATTGTGACATTCAGACAGGATGTTGGATCAGGAATTGTGACGTTCAGACAGGATATTGGAACAGGAATTCTGACATTCAGACAGGATGTTGGAACAGGAATTGTGACATTCAGGCGGGATATTGGAACAGGAATTGTGACACTCGGACAGGATGTTGGAACAGGAATTGTGACACACGGAGAGGACGCTGGAACAGGAATTGTGACATTCAGACAGGATGTTGGAACAGGAATGGTGACACACGGACAGGATGTTGGAACAGGAATTGTGACACATGGACAGGATGTTGGAACAGTAATTGTGACATTCAGTCAGGATGTTGGAACAGTAATTGTGACACACGGACAGGATGTTGGAACAGGAATTGTGACACACAGGTGGGACGTTGGAAGAGGAATTGTGACATTCAGACAGGATGTTGGAACAGGAATTGTGACATTCAGACAGGATGTTGGAACAGGAATTGTGACACCCGGAGAGGATACTGGAAGAGGAATTGTGACACACTGGTGGGATGTTGGAACAGGAATTGTGACACACGGGTGGTACGTTTGGAACAGGAATTGTGACACACAGACAGGATGTTGGAACAGGAATTGTGACATTCAGACGGGATGTTGGAACAGGAATTGTGACATTCAGACGGGATATTGGAACAGGAATTGTGACACCAGGACAGGATGTTGGAACAGGAATTGTGACACAAGGACAGGACATTGGAACAGGAGTTGTGACATTCAGACAGGATGTTGGAACAGGAATTGGGACACACGGACAGGATGTTGGAACAGGAATTGTGACACATGGACAGAATGTTGGAACAGGAGTTGTGACATTCAGACCGGATGTTGGAACAGGAATTGTGACACACGGACAGGATGTTGGAACAGGAATTGTGACACACGGGTGGGATGTTGGAACAGGAATTGTGACATTTGGACGGGATATTGGAACAGGAATTATGACACACGGGTGGGATGTTGGAACAGGAATTGTGACATTCAGACAGGATGTTGGAACAGGAATTGTGACATTGAGACAGGATATTGGAACAGGAATTGTGACACACGGGTGGGATGTTGGAACAGGAATTGTGACATTCAGACAGGATGTTGGATCAGGAATTGTGACATTCAGACAGGATGTTGGAACAGGAATTGTGACATTCAGACAGGATGTTGGAACAGGAATTCTGACACACGGACGGGATATTGGAACAATAATTGTGACAATCAGACAGGATGTTGGATCAGGAATTGTGACATTCAGACAGGATGTTGGATCAGGAATTGTGACATTCAGACAGGATGTTGGAACAGGAATTCTGACACACGGACGCGATATTGGAACAATAATTGTGACAATCAGACAGGATGTTGAAACAGGAATTGTGACATTCAGACAGGATGTTGGAACAGGAATTGTGACATTCAGGCGGGATATTGGAACAGGAATTGTGACACTCGGACAGGATGTTGGAACAGGAATTGTGACACACGGACAGGACGCTGGAACAGGAATTGTGACATTCAGACAGGATGTTGGAACAGGAATTGTGACACACGGACAGGATGTTGGAACAGGAATTGTGACACATGGACAGGATGTTGGAACAGTAATTGTGACATTCAGACAGGATGTTGGAACAGTAATTGTGACACACAGACAGGATGTTGGAACAGGAATTGTGACACACAGGTGGGACGTTGGAAGAGGAATTGTGACATTCAGACAGGATGTTGGAACAGGAATTGTGACATTCAGACGGGATGTTGGAACAGGAATTGTGACGTTCAGACAGGACGTTGGAAGAGGAATTGTGACACACGGTTGGGATGTTGGAACAGGAATTGTGACATTCGGACAGGATGTTGGAACAGGAATTGTGACATTCAGACAGGATTTTGGAACAGGAATTGTGAGACCCGGAGAGGATACTGGAACAGGAATTGTGACACACGGGTGGGATGTTGGAACAGGAATTGTGACACACGGGTGGTACGTTTGGAACAGGAATTGTGACACACAGACAGGATGTTGGAACAGGAATTGTGACATTCAGACAGGATGTTGGAACAGGAATTGAGACACACGGACAGGATGATGGAATAGGAATCGTGACACATGGACAGGATGTTGGAACAGGAATTGTGACATTCAGACAGGACGTTGGAACATGAATTGTGACACACGGGTGGGATGTTGGATCAGGAATTGTGACATTCAGACGGGATATTGGAACAGGAATTGTGAGACATGGACAGGATGTTGGAACAGGAATTGTGACACACGTGTAGGATGTAGGAACAGGAATTGTGACATTCAGACAGGATGTTGGATCAGGAATTCTGACATTCAGACAGGATGTTGGAACAGGAATTGTGACATTCAGACGGGATATTGGAACAGGAATTGTGACAATCAGCCAGGATGTTGAAACAGGAATTGTGACATTCAGACAGGATGTTGGAACAGGAATTGTGACATTCAGGCGGGATATTGGAACAGGAATTGTGACACTCGGACAGGATGTTGGAACAGGAATTGTGACACACGGACAGGACGCTGGAACAGGAATTGTGACATTCAGACAGGATGTTGGAACAGGAATGGTGACACATGGACAGGATGTTGGAACAGGAATTGTGACACATGGACAGGATGTTGGAACAGTAATTGTGACATTCAGACAGGATGTTGGAACAGTAATTGTGACACATGGACAGGATGTTGGAACAGGAATTGTGACATTCAGAAAGGATTTTGGAACAGGAATTGTGACACCCGGACAGGGAACTGGAACAGGAATTATGACACACGGGTGGGATGTTGGAACAGGAATTGTGACACACAGGTGGTACGTTGGAACAGGAATTGTGACACTCGGAAAGGATGATGGAATAGGAATCGTGACACATGGACAGGATGTTGGAACAGGAATTGTGAAATTCAAACAGGACGTTGGAACATGAATTGTGACACACGGGTGGGATGTTGGAACAGGAATTGTGACATTCAGACGGGATATTGGAACAGGAATTGTGACATTCAGACAGGATGTTGGAACAAAATTGTGAAATTCAGAAAGGATGTTGGAACAGGAATTGTGACATTCAGGCGGGATATTAGAACAGGAATTGTGACACCCGGACAGGATGTTGTAACAGGAATTTTGACACACGGACTGGACGTTGGAACAGGAATTGTGACATTCAGATAGGATGTTGGAACAGGAATTGTGACACACGGACAGGATGTTGGAAAAGGAATTGTGACATTCAGACAGGATGTTGGAACAGAAATTGTGACATTCAGACAGGATGTTGGAACAGGAATTGTGACACACAGGTGGGATGTTGGAACAGGAATTGTGACACCCGGACAGGATGTTGGAACAGTAATTGTGACATTGAGACAGGATATTGGAACAGGAATTGTGACACACGGGTGGGATGTTGGAACAGGAATTGTGACATTCAGACAGGATGTTGGATCAGGAATTGTGACATTCTGACGGGATATTGGAACAATAATTGTGACAATCAGACAGGATGTTGAAACAGGAATTGTGACATTCAGACAGGATGTTGGAACAGGAATTGTGACATTCAGGCGGGATATTGGAACAGGAATTGTGACACTCGGACAGGATGTTGGAACAGGAATTGTGACACACGGACAGGACGCTGGAACAGGAATTGTGACATTCAGACAGGATGTTGGATCAGGAATTGTGACATTCAGACAGGATGTTGGAACAGGAATTCTGACACACGGACGGGATATTGGAACAATAATTGTGACAATCAGACAGGATGTTGAAACAGGAATTGTGACATTCAGACAGGATGTTGGAACAGGAATTGTGACATTCAGGCGGGATATTGGAACAGGAATTGTGACACTCGGACAGGATGTTGTAACAGGAATTGTGACACACGGACAGGACGCTGGAACAGGAATTGTGACATTCAGACAGGATGTTGGAACAGGAATTGTGACACACGGACAGGATGTTGGAACAGGAATTGTGACACATGGACAGGATGTTGGAACAGTAATTGTGACATTCAGACAGGATGTTGGAACAGTAATTGTGACACACGGACAGGATGTTGGAACAGGAATTGTGACACACAGGTGGGACGTTGGAAGAGGAATTGTGACATTCAGACAGGATGTTGGAACAGGAATTGTGACATTCAGACGGGATGTTGGAACAGGAATTGTGACGTTCAGACAGGACGTTGGAAGAGGAATTGTGACACACGGTTGAGATGTTGGAACAGGAATTGTGACATTCGGACAGGATGTTGGAACAGGAATTGTGACATTCAGACAGGATTTTGGAACAGGAATTGTGAGACCCGGAGAGGATACTGGAACAGGAATTGTGACACACGGGTGGGATGTTGGAACAGGAATTGTGACACACGGGTGGTACGTTTGGAACAGGAATTGTGACACACAGACAGGATGTTGGAACAGGAATTGTGACATTCAGACAGGATGTTGGAACAGGAATTGAGACACACGGACAGGATGATGGAATAGGAATCGTGACACATGGACAGGATGTTGGAACAGGAATTGTGACATTCAGACAGGACGTTGGAACATGAATTGTGACACACGGGTGGGATGTTGGATCAGGAATTGTGACATTCAGACGGGATATTGGAACAGGAATTGTGAGACATGGACAGGATGTTGGAACAGGAATTGTGACACACGTGTAGGATGTAGGAACAGGAATTGTGACATTCAGACAGGATGTTGGATCAGGAATTCTGACATTCAGACAGGATGTTGGAACAGGAATTGTGACATTCAGACGGGATATTGGAACAGGAATTGTGACACACGGACAGGACGCTGGAACAGGAATTGTGACATTCAGACAGGATGTTGGAACAGGAATGGTGACACACGGACAGGATGTTGGAACAGGAATTGTGACACATGGACAGGATGTTGGAACAGTAATTGTGACATTCAGACAGGATGTTGGAACAGTAATTGTGACACACGGACAGGATGTTGGAACAGGAATTGTGACATTCAGACAGGATTTTGGAACAGGAATTGTGACACCCGGACAGGGAACTGGAACAGGAATTATGACACACGGGTGGGATGTTGGAACAGGAATTGTGACACACGGGTGGGATGTTGGAACAGGAATTGTGACACACAGGTGGGATGTTGGAACAGGAATTGTGACACCCGGACAGGATGTTGGAACAGTAATTGTGACATTGAGACAGGATATTGGAACAGGAATTGTGACACACGGGTGGGATGTTGGAACAGGAATTGTGACATTCAGACAGGATGTTGGATCAGGAATTGTGACATTCAGACGGGATATTGGAACAATAATTGTGACAATCAGACAGGATGTTGAAACAGGAATTGTGACATTCAGACAGGATGTTGGAACAGGAATTGTGACATTCAGGCGGGATATTGGAACAGGAATTGTGACACTCGGACAGGATGTTGGAACAGGAATTGTGACACACGGACAGGACGCTGGAACAGGAATTGTGACATTCAGACAGGATGTTGGAACAGGAATTGTGACACACGGACAGGATGTTGGAACAGGAATTGTGACATTCAGACAGGATGTTGGAACAGTAAATGTGACACATGGACAGGATGTTGGAACAGGAATTGTGACACACAGGTGGGACGTTGGAAGAGGAATTGTGACATTCAGACAGGATGTTGGAACAGGAATTGTGACGTTCAGACAGGACGTTGGAAGAGGAATTGTGACACACGGTTGGGATGTTGGAACAGGAATTGTGACATTCGGACAGGATGTTGGAAGAGGAATTGTGACATTCAGACGGGATATTGGAACAGGAATTGTGAGACATGGACAGGATGTTGGAACAGGAATAGTGACACACGTGTAGGATGTTGGAACAGGAATTGTGACATTCAGACCGGATGTTGGATCAGGAATTGTGACGTTCAGACAGGATATTGGAACAGGAATTCTGACATTCAGACAGGATGTTGGAACAGGAATTGTGACATTCAGACGGGATATTGGAACAGGAATTGTGACAATCAGACAGGATGTTGAAACAGGAATTGTGACATTCAGACAGGATGTTGGAACAGGAATTGTGACATTCAGGCGGGATATTGGAACAGGAATTGTGACACTCGGACAGGATGTTGGAACAGGAATTGTGACACACGGAGAGGACGCTGGAACAGGAATTGTGACATTCAGACAGGATGTTGGAACAGGAATGGTGACACACGGACAGGATGTTGGAACAGGAATGGTGACACACGGACAGGATGTTGGAACAGTAATTGTGACATTCAGTCAGGATGTTGGAACAGTAATTGTGACACACGGACAGGATGTTGGAACAGGAATTGTGACACACAGGTGGGACGTTGGAAGAGGAATTGTGACATTCAGACAGGATGTTGGAACAGGAATTGTGACATTCAGACAGGATGTTGGAACAAGAATTGTGACACCCGGAGAGGATACTGGAAGAGGAATTGTGACACACTGGTGGGATGTTGGAACAGGAATTGTGACACACGGGTGGTACGTTTGGAACAGGAATTGTGACACACAGACAGGATGTTGGAACAGGAATTGTGACATTCAGACGGGATGTTGGAACAGGAATTGTGACATTCAGACGGGATGTTGGAACAGGAATTGTGACACAAGGACAGGACATTGGAACAGGAGTTGTGACATTCAGACAGGATGTTGGAACAGGAATTGGGACACACGGACAGGATGTTGGAACAGGAATTGTGACACATGGACAGGACGCTGGAACAGGAATTGTGACATTCAGACAGGATGTTGGAACAGGAATTGTGACACACGGACAGGATGTTGGAACAGGAATTGTGACATTCAGACAGGATGTTGGAACAGTAAATGTGACACATGGACAGGATGTTGGAACAGGAATTGTGACACACAGGTGGGACGTTGGAAGAGGAATTGTGACATTCAGACAGGATGTTGGAACAGGAATTGTGACGTTCAGACAGGACGTTGGAAGAGGAATTGTGACACACGGTTGGGATCTTGGAACAGGAATTGTGACACACGGGTAGGATGTTGGAACAGGAATTGTGACATTCAGACAGGATGTTGGATCAGGAATTGTGACGTTCAGACAGGATATTGGAACAGGAATTCTGACATTCAGACAGGATGTTGGAACAGGAATTGTGACATTCAGACGGGATATTGGAACAGGAATTGTGACAATCAGACAGGATGTTGAAACAGGAATTGTGACATTCAGACAGGATGTTGGAACAGGAATTGTGACATTCAGGCGGGATATTGGAACAGGAATTGTGACACTCGGACAGGATGTTGGAACAGGAATTGTGACACACGGAGAGGATGCTGGAACAGGAATTGTGACATCCAGACAGGATGTTGGAACAGGAATGGTGACACACGGACAGGATGTTGGAACAGGAATTGTGACACATGGACAGGATGTTGGAACAGTAATTGTGACATTCAGTCAGGATGTTGGAACAGTAATTGTGACACACGGACAGGATGTTGGAACAGGAATTGTGACACACAGGTGGGACGTTGGAAGAGGAATTGTGACATTCAGACAGGATGTTGGAACAGGAATTGTGACATTCAGACAGGATGTTGGAACAGGAATTGTGACACCCGGAGAGGATACTGGAAGAGGAATTGTGACACACTGGTGGGATGTTGGAACAGGAATTGTGACACACGGGTGGTACGTTTGGAACAGGAATTGTGACACACAGACAGGATGTTGGAACAGGAATTGTGACATTCAGACGGGATGTTGGAACAGGAATTGTGACATTCAGACGGGATATTGGAACAGGAATTGTGACACCAGGACGGGATGTTGGAACAGGAATTGTGACACAAGGACAGGACATTGGAACAGGAGTTGTGACATTCAGACAGGATGTTGGAACAGGAATTGGGACACACGGACAGGATGTTGGAACAGGAATTGTGACACATGGACAGAATGTTGGAACAGGAGTTGTGACATTCAGACCGGATGTTGGAACAGGAATTGTGACACACGGACAGGATGTTGGAACAGGAATTGTGACACACGGGTGGGATGTTGGAACAGGAATTGTGACATTTGGACGGGATATTGGAACAGGAATTATGACACACGGGTGGGATGTTGGAACAGGAATTGTGACATTCAGACAGGATGTTGGAACAGGAATTGTGACATTGAGACAGGATATTGGAACAGGAATTGTGACACACGGGTGGGATGTTGGAACAGGAATTGTGACATTCAGACAGGATGTTGGATCAGGAATTGTGACATTCAGACAGGATGTTGGAACAGGAATTGTGACATTCAGACAGGATGTTGGAACAGGAATTCTGACACACGGACGGGATATTGGAACAATAATTGTGACAATCAGACAGGATGTTGGATCAGGAATTGTGACATTCAGACAGGATGTTGGATCAGGAATTGTGACATTCAGACAGGATGTTGGAACAGGAATTCTGACACACGGACGGGATATTGGAACAATAATTGTGACAATCAGACAGGATGTTGAAACAGGAATTGTGACATTCAGACAGGATGTTGGAACAGGAATTGTGACATTCAGGCGGGATATTGGAACAGGAATTGTGACACTCGGACAGGATGTTGGAACAGGAATTGTGACACACGGACAGGACGCTGGAACAGGAATTGTGACATTCAGACAGGATGTTGGAACAGGAATTGTGACACACGGACAGGATGTTGGAAAAGGAATTGTGACACATGGACAGGATGTTGGAACAGTAATTGTGACATTCAGACAGGATGTTGGAACAGTAATTGTGACACACGGACAGGATGTTGGAACAGGAATTGTGACACACAGGTGGGACGTTGGAAGAGGAATTGTGACATTCAGACAGGATGTTGGAACAGGAATTGTGACATTCAGACGGGATGTTGGAACAGGAATTGTGACGTTCAGACAGGACGTTGGAAGAGGAATTGTGACACACGGTTGGGATGTTGGAACAGGAATTGTGACATTCGGACAGGATGTTGGAACAGGAATTGTGACATTCAGACAGGATTTTGGAACAGGAATTGTGAGACCCGGAGAGGATACTGGAACAGGAATTGTGACACACGGGTGGGATGTTGGAACAGGAATTGTGACACACGGGTGGTACGTTTGGAACAGGAATTGTGACACACAGACAGGATGTTGGAACAGGAATTGTGACATTCAGACAGGATGTTGGAACAGGAATTGAGACACACGGACAGGATGATGGAATAGGAATCGTGACACATGGACAGGATGTTGGAACAGGAATTGTGACATTCAGACAGGACGTTGGAACATGAATTGTGACACACGGGTGGGATGTTGGATCAGGAATTGTGACATTCAGACGGGATATTGGAACAGGAATTGTGAGACATGGACAGGATGTTGGAACAGGAATTGTGACACACGTGTAGGATGTAGGAACAGGAATTGTGACATTCAGACAGGATGTTGGATCAGGAATTCTGACATTCAGACAGGATGTTGGAACAGGAATTGTGACATTCAGACGGGATATTGGAACAGGAATTGTGACAATCAGCCAGGATGTTGAAACAGGAATTGTGACATTCAGACAGGATGTTGGAACAGGAATTGTGACATTCAGGCGGGATATTGGAACAGGAATTGTGACACTCGGACAGGATGTTGGAACAGGAATTGTGACACACGGACAGGACGCTGGAACAGGAATTGTGACATTCAGACAGGATGTTGGAACAGGAATGGTGACACATGGACAGGATGTTGGAACAGGAATTGTGACACATGGACAGGATGTTGGAACAGTAATTGTGACATTCAGACAGGATGTTGGAACAGTAATTGTGACACACGGACAGGATGTTGGAACAGGAATTGTGACATTCAGACTGGATTTTGGAACAGGAATTGTGACACCCGGTCAGGGAACTGGAACAGGAATTATGACACACGGGTGGGATGTTGGAACAGGAATTGTGACACACAGGTGGTACGTTGGAACAGGAATTGTGACACTCGGACAGGATGATGGAATAGGAATCGTGACACATGGACAGGATGTTGGAACAGGAATTGTGAAATTCAAACAGGACGTTGGAACATGAATTGTGACACACGGGTGGGATGTTGGAACAGGAATTGTGACATTCAGACGGGATATTGGAACAGGAATTGTGACATTCAGACAGGATGTTGGAACAAAATTGTGAAATTCAGAAAGGATGTTGGAACAGGAATTGTGACATTCAGGCGGGATATTAGAACAGGAATTGTGACACCCGGACAGGATGTTGTAACAGGAATTTTGACACACGGACTGGACGTTGGAACAGGAATTGTGACATTCAGATAGGATGTTGGAACAGGAATTGTGACACACGGACAGGATGTTGGAAAAGGAATTGTGACATTCAGACAGGATGTTGGAACAGAAATTGTGACATTCAGACAGGATGTTGGAACAGGAATTGTGACACACAGGTGGGATGTTGGAACAGGAATTGTGACACCCGTACAGGATGTTGGAACAGTAATTGTGACACACGGGTGGGATGTTGCAACAGGAATTGTGACATTCAGACAGGATGTTGGAACAGGAATTGTGACATTGAGACAGGATATTGGAACAGGAATTGTGACACACGGGTGGGATGTTGGAACAGGAATTGTGACATTCAGACAGGATGTTGGATCAGGAATTGTGACATTCAGACGGGATATTGGAACAATAATTGTGACAATCAGACAGGATGTTGAAACAGGAATTGTGACATTCAGACAGGATGTTGGAACAGGAATTGTGACATTCAGGCGGGATATTAGAACAGGAATTGTGACACTCGGACGGGATGTTGGAACAGGAATTGTGAAACACGGACAGGACGCTGGAACAGGAATTGTGACATTCAGACAGGATGTTGGAACAGGAATTGTGACACATGGACAGGATGTTGGAACAGGAATTGTGACATTCAGACAGGATGTTGGAACAGTAAATGTGACACATGGACAGGATGTTGGAACAGGAATTGTGACACACAGGTGGGACGTTGGAAGAGGAATTGTGACATTCAGACAGGATGTTGGAACAGGAATTGTGACGTTCAGACAGGACGTTGGAAGAGGAATTGTGACACACGGTTGGGATGTTGGAACAGGAATTGTGACATTCGGACAGGATGTTGGAACAGGAATTGTGACATTCAGACAGGATTTTGGAACAGGAATTGTGAGACCCGGAGAGGATACTGGAACAGGAATTGTGACACACGGGTGGGATGTTGGAACAGGAATTGTGACACACGGGTGGTACGTTTGGAACAGGAATTGTGACACACAGACAGGATGTTGGAACAGGAATTGTGACATTCAGACAGGATGTTGGAACAGGAATTGAGACACACGGGTGGTACGTTGGAACAGGAATTGTGACACACGGACAGGATGATGGAATAGGAATCGTGACACATAGACAGGATGTTGGAACAGGAATTGTGACATTCAGACAGGACGTTGGAACATGAATTGTGACACACGGGTGGGATGTTGGATCAGGAATTGTGACATTCAGACGGGATATTGGAACAGGAATTGTGAGACATGGACAGGATGTTGGAACAGGAATTGTGACACACGGGTAGGATGTTGGAACAGGAATTGTGACATTCAGACAGGATGTTGGATCAGGAATTGTGACATTCAGACAGGATATTGGAACAGGAATTGTGACATTCAGACAGGATGTTGGAACAGGAATTGTGACATTCAGACGGGATATTGGAACAGGAATTGTGACAATCAGACAGGATGTTGAAACAGGAATTGTGACATTCAGACAGGATGTTGGAACAGGAATTGTGACATTCAGGCGGGATATTGGAACAGGAATTGTGACACTCGGACAGGATGTTGGAACAGGAATTGTGACATTCAGACAGGATGTTGGAACAGGAATGGTGACACACGGACAGGATGTTGGAACAGGAATTGTGACACATGGACAGGATGTTGGAACAGTAATTGTGACATTCAGACAGGATGTTGGAACAGGAATTGTGACATTCAGACAGGAAGTTGGAAGAGGAATTGTGACATTCAGACAGGATGTTGGAACAGGAATTGTGACATTCAGACAGGATGTTGGAACAGGAATTGTGACACCCGGAGAGGATACTGGAAGAGGAATTGTGACACACTGGTGGGATGTTGGAACAGGAATTGTGACACACGGGTGGTACGTTTGGAACAGGAATTGTGACACACAGACAGGATGTTGGAACAGGAATTGTGACATTCAGACGGGATGTTGGATCAGGAATTGTGACATTCAGACGGGATATTGGAACAGGAATTGTGACACCAGGACGGGATGTTGGAACAGGAATTGTGACACACGGACAGGACATTGGAACAGGAGTTGTGACATTCAGACAGGATGTTGGAACAGGAATTGGGACACACGGACAGGATGTTGGAACAGGAATTGTGACACATGGACAGAATGTTGGAACAGGAGTTGTGACATTCAGACCGGATGTTGGAACAGGAATTGTGACACACGGACAGGATGTTGGAACAGTAATTGTGACACACGGGGGGGATGTTGGAACAGGAATTGTGACACCCGGACAGCATGTTGGAACAGGAATTGTGACACACGGGTGGGATGTTGGAACAGGAATTGTGACACACGGGTGGGATGTTGGAACAGGAATTGTGACATTCAGACAGGACGTTGGAACAGGAATTGTGACACACGTGTGGGATGTTGGAACAGGAATTGTGACATTCAGACAGGACGTTGGAACAGGAATTTTGAAATTTGGACGGGATATTGGAACAGGAATTGTGTCATTCGGACTGGATGTGGGAACAGGAATTGTGACACACGGGTGGGACGTTGGAAGAGGAATTGTGACATTCAGACAGGATGTTGAAACAGGAATTGTGACATTCAGGCAGGACGTTGGAGCAGGAATTGTGACACACGGACAGGATGTTGGAACAGGAATTGTGACACTTGGGTGGGATGTTGGAACAAAATTTGTGACATTTGGACGGGATATTGGAACAGGAATTATGACACACGGGTGGGATGTTGGAAGAGGAATTGTGACATTCAGACAGGATGTTGGAACAGGAATTGTGACATTGAGACAGGATATTGGAACAGTAATTGTGACACACGGGTGGGATGTTGGAACAGGAATTGTGACATTCAGACAGGATGTTGGAACAGGAATTGTGACATTCAGACAGGATATTGGAACAGGATTGTGACATTCAGACAGGATGTTGGAACAGGAATTGTGACATTCAGAAGGGATATTGGAACAGGAATTGTGACATTCAGACAGGATGTTGGAACAGGAATTGTGACATTCAGAAAGGATGTTGGAACAGGAATTGTGACATTCAGGCGGGATATTGGAACAGGAATTGTGACACCCGGACAGGATGTTGGAACAGGAATTTTGACACACGGACAGGACTTTGGAATAGGAATTGTGACATTCAGACAGGATGTTGGAACAGGAATTGTGACACACGGACAGGATGATGGAACAGGAATTGTGACATTCAGACAGGATGTTGGAACAGATATTGTGACACAAGGACAGGATGTTGGAACAGGAATTGTGACACACGGGTGGGATGTTGCAACAGGAATTGTGACACCCGTACAGGATGTTGGAACAGGAATTGTGACACACGGGTGGGGTGTTGAAACAGGAATTGTGACACACGGGTGGGATGTTGCAACAGGAATTGTGACACCCGTACAGGATGTTGGAACAGGAATTGTGACACACGGGTGGGGTGTTGAAACAGGAATTTTGACATTCAGACAGGACGTTTTAACAGGAATTGTGAAAATCGGACAGGATATTGGAACAGGAATTGTGACATTCGGACGGGATGTTGGAACAGGAATTGTGACACACGGACAGGATGTTGGAACAGGAATTGTGACACACAGGTGGGACGTTGGAAGAGGAATTGTGACATTCAGACAGGATGTTGGAACAGGAATTGTGACACCCGGAGAGGATACTGGAAGAGGAATTGTGACACACGGGTGGGATGTTGGAACAGGAATTGTGACACACGGGCGGTACGTTTGGAACAGGAATTGTGACACACAGACAGGATGTTGGAACAGGAATTGTGACATTCGGACGGGATGTTGGAACAGGAATTGTGACACACGGGCAGGATGTTGGAACAGGAATTGTGAGACATGGACAGGATGTTGGAACAGGAGTTGTGACATTCTGACAGGATGTTGGAACAGGAATTGTGACACACGGGGGGGATGTTGGAACAGGAATTGTGACACCCGGACAGGATGTTGGAACAGGAATTGTGACACACGGGTGGGATGTTGGAACAGGAATTGTGACACACGGGTGGGATGTTGGAACAGCAATTGTGACATTCAGACTGGATGTTGGAACAGGAATTGTGAAATTCGGATGGGATATTGGACCAGAAATTGTGACATTCGGACGGGATGTTGGAACAGGAATTATGACACATGGGTGGGACGTTGGAAGAGGAATTGTGACATTCAGACAGGATGTTGAAACTGGAATTGTGACATTCAGACAGGACGTTGGAACAGGAATTGTGACACACGGACAGGATGTTGGAACAGGAATTGTGACACCCGGACTGGATGTTGGAAAAGGAATTGTGACAAATGGACAGGACGTTGGAACAGGAATTGTGACACAAGTGTCGGATGTTGGAACAGGAATTGTGACATTCAGACGGGATATTGGAACAGGAATTCTGACACACGGACAGGATGTTGGAACAGGAATTGTGACACACGGACAGGATGTTGGAACAGGAATTGTGACAATCAGACAGGATGTTGGAACAGAAATTGTGACACATGGACAGGATGTTGGAACAGGAATTGTGACAAACGGACAGGATGTTGGAACAGGTATTGTGACACATGGACAGGATGTTGGACAGGAATTGTGACATTCAGACAGGTTGTTGGAACAGAAATTGTGACACACGGACAGGATGTTGGAACAGGTATTGTGGCACACGGGTGCGATGTTGGAACAGGAATTGTGACACCCGTACAGGATGTTGGAACAGGAATTGTGACACACGGGTGGGATGTTGAAACAGGAATTGTGACATTCAGACAGGACGTTTTAACAGGAATTGTGAAAATCGGACGGGATATTGGAACAGGAATTGTGACATTCGGACGGGATGTTGGAACAGGAATTGTGACACACGGGCAGGATGTTGGAACAGGAATTGTGACACCCGGACAGGATGTTGGAACAGGAACTGTGACACCCGGACAGGATGTTGGAAAAGGAATTGTGACAAACGGACAGGACGTTGGAACTGGAATTGTGACACAAGTGTGGGATGTTGGAAAAGGAATTGTGACATTCAGACGTGATATTGGAACAGGAATTCTGACACACGGACAGGATGTTGGAACAGGAATGGTGACACACGGACAGGATGTTGGAACAGGAATTGTGACATTCAGACAGGATGTTGGAACAGAAATTGTGACACACGGACAGGATGTTGGAACAGGAATTGTGACACACGGGTGGGATGTTGGAACAGGAATTGTGACATTCAGACGGGATATTGGAACAGGAATTGTGACATTCAGACGGGATATTGGAACAGGAATTGTGACACATGGACAGGATGTTGGAACAGGAATTGTGACTTTCAGACGGGATATTGGAACAGGAATTGTGACATTCAGACAGGATATTGGAAAAGGAATTGTGACATTCAGACAGGATGTTGGAACAGGAATTGTGACATTCAGACAGGATGTTGGAACAGGAATTGTGACACACGGGTGGGATGTTGGAACAGGAATTGTGATATTCAGATGGGATATTGGAACAGGAATTGTGACATTCAGACGGGATATTGGAACAGGAATTGTGACATTCAGACAGGATGTTGGAACAGGAATTGTGACATTCAGACAGGACGTTGGAACAGGAATTGTGACAAACGGACAGGACGTTGGAACTGGAATTGTGACACAAGTGTGGGATGTTGGAAAAGGAATTGTGACATTCAGACGTGATATTGGAACAGGAATTCTGACACACGGACAGGATGTTGGAACAGGAATGGTGACACACGGACAGGATGTTGGAACAGGAATTGTGACATTCAGACAGGATGTTGGAACAGAAATTGTGACACACGGACAGGATGTTGGAACAGGAATTGTGACACACGGGTGGGATGTTGGAACAGGAATTGTGACACACGGACAGGATGTTGGAACAGGAATTGTGACACACGGGTGGGATGTTGGAACAGGAATTGTGACACACGGGTCGGATGTTGGAACAGGAATTGTGACATTCAGACGGGACGTTGGAACAGGAATTGTGACATTCGGATGGGATGTTGGAACAGGAATTGTGACATTCAGACAGGACGTTGGAACAGGTATTGTGACACACGGACAGGATGTTGGAACAGCAATTGTGACAGACGGGTGGGATGTTGGAACAGGAATTGTGACATTCATACGGGACGTTGGAACAGGAATTGTGACATTCAGATGGGATGTTGGAACAGGAATTGTGACACATGGACAGGATGTTGGAACAGGAATTGTGACACACGGGTGGGATGTTGGAACAGGAATTGTGAAATTCGGACGGGATATTGGAACAGGAATTGTGACACACGGACAGGATGTTGGAACAGGAATTGTGACATTCAGACAGGATGTTGGAGCAGGAATTGTGACATTCAGACAGGATGTTGGAACAGGAATTTGTCACACAGGTGAGATGTTGGAACAGGAATTGTGACATTCAGACGGGATATTGGAACAGGAATTCTGACACACGGACAGGATGTTGGAACAGGAATTGTGACACCCGGACAGGATGTTGGAACAGTAATTGTGACAATCAGACAGGATGTTGGAACAGGAATTGTGACACACGGACAGGTTGTTGGAACAGGAATTGTGACACACGGGTGGGATGTTGGAACAGGAATTGTGACACCCGGACAGGATGTTGGAACAGGAACTGTGACACCCGGACAGGATGTTGGAAAAGGAATTGTGACAAACGGACAGGACGTTGGAACTGGAATTGTGACACAAGTGTGGGATGTTGGAACAGGAATTGTGACATTCAGACGGGATATTGGAACAGGAATTCTGACACACGGACAGGATGTTGGAACAGGAATTGTGACACACGAACAGGATGTTGGAACAGGAATTGTGACATTCAGACAGGATGTTGGAACAGAAATTGTGGCACACGGACAGGATGTTGGAACAGGAATTGTGACACACGGGTGGGATGTTGGAAAGGAATTGTGACACCCGGACAGGATGTTGGAACAGGAATTGTGACACACGGGTGGGATGTTGGAACAGGAATTGTGACACACGGGTGGGATGTTGGAACAGGAATTGTGACATTCAGACGGGACGTTGGAACAGGAATTTTGACATTCGGATGGGATGTTGGAACAGGAATTGTGACATTCAGACAGGACGTTGGAACAGGTATTGTGACACACGGACAGGATGTTGGAACAGGAATTGTGACAGACGGGTGGGATGTTGGAACAGGAATTGTGACATTCATACGGGACGTTGGAACAGGAATTGTGACATTCGGATGGGATGTTGGAACAGGAATTGTGACACACGGGTGGGATGTTGGAACAGGAATTGTGAAATTCGGACGGGATATTGGAACAGGAATTGTGACACACGGACAGGATGTTGGAACAGGAATTGTGACATTCAGACAGGATGTTGGAGCAGGAATTGTGACATTCAGACAGGATGTTGGAACAGGAATTTGTCACACAGGTGGGATGTTGGAACAGGAATTGTGACATTGAGACAGGATGTTGGAACAGGAATTTGTCACACAGGTGAGATGTTGGAACAGGAATTGTGAAATTCGGGCGGGATATTGGAACAGGAATTGTGACATTTCAACGGGATGTTGGAACAGGAATTGTGACACACGGACATGATGTTGGAACAGGAATTGTGACAACCGGACTGGATATTGGAACAGGAATTGTGACACAAGGGTGGGATGTTGGAACAGGAATTGTGACATTCAGACGGGATATTGGAACAGGAATTGTGACACATGGACAGGATGTTGGAACAGGAATTGTGACACACGCACAGGATGTTGGAACAAGAATTGTGACATTCGGACGGGATGTTGGAACAGGAGTTGTGACATTCAGACGGGATATTGGAACAGGAATTGTGACACCCGGAGAGGATGTTGGAACAGGAATTTTGACACACGGACGGGACGTTGGAACAGGAATTGTAACATTCAGCCAGGATGTTGGAACAGGAATTGTGACAAACGGACAGGATGTTGGAACAGGTATTGTGACACATGGACAGGATGTTGGACAGGAATTGTGACATTCAGACAGGTTGTTGGAACAGAAATTGTGACACACGGACAGGATGTTGGAACAGGTATTGTGGCACACGGGTGCGATGTTGGAACAGGAATTGTGACACCCGTACAGGATGTTGGAACAGGAATTGTGACACACGGGTGGGATGTTGAAACAGGAATTGTGACATTCAGACAGGACGTTTTAACAGGAATTGTGAAAATCGGACGGGATATTGGAACAGGAATTGTGACATTCGGACGGGATGTTGGAACAGGAATTGTGACACACGGGCAGGATGTTGGAACAGGAATTGTGACACATGGACAGGACGTTGGAACAGGAGTTGTGACATTCAGACAGGATGTTGGAACAGGAATTGTGACACACGGGGGGGGGGTGTTGGAACAGGAATTGTGACACCCGGACAGGATGTTGGAACAGGAATTGTGACACACGGGTGGGATGTTGGAACAGGAATTGTGACACACGGGTGGGATGTTGGAACAGCAATTGTGACATTCAGACTGGATGTTGGAACAGGAATTGTGAAATTCGGACGGGATATTGGACCAGAAATTGTGACATTCGGACGGGATGTTGGAACAGGAATTATGACACATGGGTGGGACGTTGGAAGAGGAATTGTGACATTCAGACAGGATGTTGAAACAGGAATTGTGACATTCAGACAGGACGTTGGAACAGGAATTGTGACACAAAGACGGGATGTTGGAACAGGAACTGTGACACCCGGACAGGATGTTGGAAAAGGAATTGTGACAAATGGACAGGACGTTGGAACAGGAATTGTGACACAAGTGTGGGATGTTGGAACAGGAATTGTGACATTCAGACGGGATATTGGAACAGGAATTCTGACACACGGACAGGATGTTGGAACAGGAATTGTGACACACGGATAGGATGTTGGAACAGGAATTGTGACATTCAGACAGGATTTTGGAACAGGAATTGTGAGACCCGGAGAGGATACTGGAACAGGAATTGTGACACACGGGTGGGATGTTGGAACAGGAATTGTGACACACGGGTGGTACGTTTGGAACAGGAATTGTGACACACAGACAGGATGTTGGAACAGGAATTGTGACATTCAGACAGGATGTTGGAACAGGAATTGAGACACACGGGTGGTACGTTGGAACAGGAATTGTGACACACGGACAGGATGATGGAATAGGAATCGTGACACATGGACAGGATGTTGGAACAGGAATTGTGACATTCAGACAGGACGTTGGAACATGAATTGTGACACACGGGTGGGATGTTGGATCAGGAATTGTGACATTCAGACGGTATATTGGAACAGGAATTGTGAGACATGGACAGGATGTTGGAACAGGAATTGTGACACACGGGTCGGATGTTGGAACAGGAATTGTGACATTCAGACAGGATGTTGGATCAGGAATTGTGACATTCAGACAGGATATTGGAACAGGAATTCTGACATTCAGACAGGATGTTGGAACAGGAATTGTGACATTCAGACGGGATATTGGAACAGGAATTGTGACAATCAGACAGGATGTTGAAACAGGAATTGTGACATTCAGACCGGATGTTGGAACAGGAATTGTGACATTGAGGCGGGATATTGGAACAGGAATTGTGACACTCGGACAGGACGCTGGAACAGGAATTGTGACATTCAGACAGGATGTTGGAACAGGAATGGTGACACATGGACAGGATGTTGGAACAGGAATTGTGACACATGGACAGGATGTTGGAACAGTAATTATGACATTCAGACAGGATGTTGGAACAGTAATTGTGACACACGGACAGGATGTTGGAACAGGAATTGTGACACACAGGTGGGACGTTGGAAGAGGAATTGTGACATTCAGACAGGATGTTGGAACAGGAATTGTGACACCCGGAGAGGATACTGGAAGAGGAATTGTGACACACGGGTGGGATGTTGGAACAGGAATTGTGACACACGGGCGGTACGTTTGGAACAGGAATTGTGACACACAGACAGGATGTTGGAACAGGAATTGTGACATTCAGACGGGATGTTGGAACAGGAATTGTGACATTCAGACGGGATATTGGAACAGGAAATGTGACACCAGGACGGGATGTTGGAACAGGAATTGTGACACACGGACAGGACATTGGAACAGGAGTTGTGACATTCAGACAGGATGTTGGAACAGGAATTGGGACACACGGACAGGATGTTGGAACAGGAATTGTGACACATGGACAGAATGTTGGAACAGGAATTGTGACACACGGGTGGGACGTTGGAACAGGAATTGTGACACACGGGTAGGATGTTGGAACAGGAATTGTGACATTCAGACAGGACGTTGGAACAGGAATTGTGACACACGGGTGGGATGTTGGAACAGGAATTGTGACATTCAGACAGGACGTTGGAACAGGAATTGTGACACACGGGTGGGATGTTGGAACAGGAATTGTGACATTCAGACAGGACATTGGAACAGGAATTTTGAAATTTGGACGGGATATTGGAACAGGAATTGTGTCATTCGGACTGGATGTTGGAACAGGAATTGTGAAACACGGGTGGGACGTTGGAAGAGGAATTGTGAAATTCAGACAGGATGTTGAAACAGGAATTGTGACATTCAGGCAGGACGTTGGAGCAGGAATTGTGACACACGGACAGGATGTTGGAACAGGAATTGTGACACTTGGACGGGATATTGGAACAGGAATTATGACACACGGGTGGGATGTTGGAAGAGGAATTGTGACATTCAGACAGGATGTTGGAACAGGAATTGTGACATTGAGACAGGATATTGGAACAGTAATTGTGACACACGGGTGGGATGTTGGAACAGGAATTGTGACATTCAGACAGGATGTTGGAACAGGAATTGTGACATTCAGACAGGATATTGGAACAGGAATTGTGACATTCAGACAGGATGTTGGAACAGGAATTGTGACATTCAGAAGGGATATTGGAACAGGAATTGTGACATTCAGACAGGATGTTGGAACAGGAATTGTGACATTCAGAAAGGATGTTGGAACAGGAATTGTGACATTCAGGCGGGATATTGGAACAGGAATTGTGACACCCGGACAGGATGTTGGAACAGGAATTTTGACACACGGACAGGACTTTGGAATAGGAATTGTGACATTCAGACAGGATGTTGGAACAGGAATTGTGACACACGGACAGGATGATGGAACAGGAATTGTGACATTCAGACAGGATGTTGGAACAGAAATTGTGACACAACGACAGGATGTTGGAACAGGAATTGTGACACACGGGTGGGATGTTGCAACAGGAATTGTGACACCCGTACAGGATGTTGGAACAGGAATTGTGACACACGGGTGGGGTGTTGAAACAGGAATTGTGACATTCAGACAGGACGTTTTAACAGGAATTGTGAAAATCGGACGGGATATTGGAACAGGAATTTTGACATTCGGACGGGATGTTGGAACAGGAATTGTGACACTCTGACAGGATGTTGGAACAGGAATTGTGACACACGGACAGGACGCTGGAACAGGAATTGTGACATTCAGACAGGATGTTGGAACAGGAATGGTGACACATGGACAGGATGTTGGAACAGGAATTGTGACACATGGACAGGATGTTGGAACAGTAATTATGACATTCAGACAGGATGTTGGAACAGTAATTGTGACACACGGACAGGATGTTGGAACAGGAATTGTGACACACAGGTGGGACGTTGGAAGAGGAATTGTGACATTCAGACAGGATGTTGGAACAGGAATTGTGACACCCGGAGAGGATACTGGAAGAGGAATTGTGACACACGGGTGGGATGTTGGAACAGGAATTGTGACACACGGGCTGTACGTTTAGAACAGGAATTGTGACACACAGACAGGATGTTGGAACAGGAATTGTGACATTCGGACGGGATGTTGGAACAGGAATTGTGACACACGGGCAGGATGTTGGAACAGGAATTGTGAGACATGGACAGGATGTTGGAACAGGAGTTGTGACATTCTGACAGGATGTTGGAACAGGAATTGTGACACACGGGGGGGATGTTGGAACAGGAATTGTGACACCCGGACAGGATGTTGGAACAGGAATTGTGACACACGGGTGGGATGTTGGAACAGGAATTGTGACACACGGGTGGGATGTTGGAACAGCAATTGTGACATTCAGACTGGATGTTGGAACAGGAATTGTGAAATTCGGATGGGATATTGGACCAGAAATTGTGACATTCGGACGGGATGTTGGAACAGGAATTATGACACATGGGTGGGACGTTGGAAGAGGAATTGTGACATTCAGACAGGATGTTGAAACTGGAATTGTGACATTCAGACAGGACGTTGGAACAGGAATTGTGACACACGGACAGGATTTTGGAACAGGAATTGTGACACCTGGACTGGATGTTGGAAAAGGAATTGTGACAAATGGACAGGACGTTGGAACAGGAATTGTGACACAAGTGTCGGATGTTGGAACAGGAATTGTGACATTCAGACGGGATATTGGAACAGGAATTCTGACACACGGACAGGATGTTGGAACAGGAATTGTGACACACGGACAGGATGTTGGAACAGGAATTGTGACAATCAGACAGGATGTTGGAACAGAAATTGTGACACATGGACAGGATGTTGGAACAGGAATTGTGACACACGGGTGGGATGTTGGAACAGGAATTGTGACACCCGGACAGGATGTTGGAACAGGAACTGTGACACCCGGACAGGATGTTGGAAAAGGAATTGTGACAAACGGACAGGACGTTGGAACTGGAATTGTGACACAAGTGTGGGATGTTGGAAAAGGAATTGTGACATTCAGACGTGATATTGGAACAGGAATTCTGACACACGGACAGGATGTTGGAACAGGAATGGTGACACACGGACAGGATGTTGGAACAGGAATTGTGACATTCAGACAGGATGTTGGAACAGAAATTGTGACACACGGACAGGATGTTGGAACAGGAATTGTGACACACGGGTGGGATGTTGGAACAGGAATTGTGACACACGGACAGGATGTTGGAACAGGAATTGTGACACACGGGTGGGATGTTGGAACAGGAATTGTGACACACGGGTCGGATGTTGGAACAGGAATTGTGACATTCAGACGGGACGTTGGAACAGGAATTGTGACATTCGGATGGGATGTTGGAACAGGAATTGTGACATTCAGACAGGACGTTGGAACAGGTATTGTGACACCCGGACAGGATGTTGGAACAGGAATTGTGACACACGGGTGGGATGTTGGAACAGGAATTGTGACACACGGGTGGGATGTTGGAACAGCAATTGTGACATTCAGACTGGATGTTGGAACAGGAATTGTGAAATTCGGATGGGATATTGGACCAGAAATTGTGACATTCGGACGGGATGTTGGAACAGGAATTATGACACATGGGTGGGACGTTGGAAGAGGAATTGTGACATTCAGACAGGATGTTGAAACTGGAATTGTGACATTCAGACAGGACGTTGGAACAGGAATTGTGACACACGGACAGGATGTTGGAACAGGAATTGTGACACCCGGACTGGATGTTGGAAAAGGAATTGTGACAAATGGACAGGACGTTGGAACAGGAATTGTGACACAAGTGTCGGATGTTGGAACAGGAATTGTGACATTCAGACGGGATATTGGAACAGGAATTCTGACAGACGGACAGGATGTTGGAACAGGAATTGTGACACACGGACAGGATGTTGGAACAGGAATTGTGACAATCAGACAGGATGTTGGAACAGAAATTGTGACACATGGACAGGATGTTGGAACAGGAATTGTGACACACGGGTGGGATGTTGGAACAGGAATTGTGACACCCGGACAGGATGTTGGAACAGGAACTGTGACACCCGGACAGGATGTTGGAAAAGGAATTGTGACAAACGGACAGGACGTTGGAACTGGAATTGTGACACAAGTGTGGGATGTTGGAAAAGGAATTGTGACATTCAGACGTGATATTGGAACAGGAATTCTGACACACGGACAGGATGTTGGAACAGGAATGGTGACACATGGACAGGATGTTGGAACAGGAATTGTGACATTCAGACAGGATGTTGGAACAGAAATTGTGACACACGGACAGGATGTTGGAACAGGAATTGTGACACACGGGTGGGATGTTGGAACAGGAATTGTGACACACGGACAGGATGTTGGAACAGGAATTGTGACACACGGGTGGGATGTTGGAACAGGAATTGTGACACACGGGTCGGATGTTGGAACAGGAATTGTGACATTCAGACGGGACGTTGGAACAGGAATTGTGACATTCGGATGGGATGTTGGAACAGGAATTGTGACATTCAGACAGGACGTTGGAACAGGTATTGTGACACACGGACAGGATGTTGGAACAGGAATTGTGACAGACGGGTGGGATGTTGGAACAGGAATTGTGACATTCATACGGGACGTTGGAACAGGAATTGTGACATTCGGATGGGATGTTGGAACAGGAATTGTGACACATGGACAGGATGTTGGAACAGGAATTGTGACACACGGGTGGGATGTTGGAACAGGAATTGTGAAATTCGGACGGGATATTGGAACAGGAATTGTGACACACGGACAGGATGTTGGAACAGGAATTGTGACATTCAGACAGGATGTTGGAGCAGGAATTGTGACATTCAGACAGGATGTTGGAACAGGAATTTGTCACACAGGTGAGATGTTGGAACAGGAATTGTGACATTCAGACAGGATGTTGGAACAGGAATTTGTCACACAGGTGAGATGTTGGAACAGGAATTGTGACAAATGGACAGGACGTTGGAACATGAATTGTGACACAAGTGTGGGATGTTGGAACAGGAATTGTGACACACGGACAGGTTGTTGGAACAGGAATTGTGACACACGGGTGGGATGTTGGAACAGGAATTGTGACACCCGGACAGGATGTTGGAACAGGAACTGTGACACCCGGACAGGATGTTGGAAAAGGAATTGTGACAAACGGACAGGACGTTGGAACTGGAATTGTGACACAAGTGTGGGATGTTGGAACAGGAATTGTGACATTCAGACGGGATATTGGAACAGGAATTCTGACACACGGACAGGATGTTGGAACAGGAATTGTGACACACGAACAGGATGTTGGAACAGGAATTGTGACATTCAGACAGGATGTTGGAACAGAAATTGTGGCACACGGACAGGATGTTGGAACAGGAATTGTGACACACGGGTGGGATGTTGGAAAGGAATTGTGACACCCGGACAGGATGTTGGAACAGGAATTGTGACACACGGGTGGGATGTTGGAACAGGAATTGTGACACACGGGTGGGATGTTGGAACAGGAATTGTGACATTCAGACGGGACGTTGGAACAGGAATTTTGACATTCGGATGGGATGTTGGAACAGGAATTGTGACATTCAGACAGGACGTTGGAACAGGTATTGTGACACACGGACAGGATGTTGGAACAGGAATTGTGACAGACAGGTGGGATGTTGGAACAGGAATTGTGACATTCATACGGGACGTTGGAACAGGAATTGTGACATTCGGATGGGATGTTGGAACAGGAATTGTGACACACGGGTGGGATGTTGGAACAGGAATTGTGAAATTCGGACGGGATATTGGAACAGGAATTGTGACATTCAGACAGGATGTTGGAACAGGAATTTGTCACACAGGTGGGATGTTGGAACAGGAATTGTGACATTGAGACAGGATGTTGGAACAGGAATTTGTCACACAGGTGAGATGTTGGAACAGGAATTGTGAAATTCGGGTGGGATATTGGAACAGGAATTGTGACATTTCAACGGGATGTTGGAACAGGAATTGTGACACACGGACAGGATGTTGGAACAGGAATTGTGACACACGGACATGATGTTGGAACAGGAATTGTGACAACCGGATTGGATATTGGAACAGGAATTGTGACACAAGGGTGGGATGTTGGAACAGGAATTGTGACATTCAGACGGGATATTGGAACAGGAATTGTGACACATGGACAGGATGTTGGAACAGGAATTGTGACACACGCACAGGATGTTGGAACAAGAATTGTGACATTCGGACGGGATGTTGGAACAGGAGTTGTGACATTCAGACGGGATATTGGAACAGGAATTGTGACACCCGGAGAGGATGTTGGAACAGGAATTTTGACACACGGACGGGACGTTGGAACAGGAATTGTAACATTCAGCCAGGATGTTGGAACAGGAATTGTGACAAACGGACAGGATGTTGGAACAGGTATTGTGACACATGGACAGGATGTTGGACAGGAATTGTGACATTCAGACAGGTTGTTGGAACAGAAATTGTGACACACGGACAGGATGTTGGAACAGGTATTGTGGCACACGGGTGCGATGTTGGAACAGGAATTGTGACACCCGTACAGGATGTTGGAACAGGAATTGTGACACACGGGTGGGATGTTGAAACAGGAATTGTGACATTCAGACAGGACGTTTTAACAGGAATTGTGAAAATCGGACGGGATATTGGAACAGGAATTGTGACATTCGGACGGGATGTTGGAACAGGAATTGTGACACACGGGCAGGATGTTGGAACAGGAATTGTGACACATGGACAGGACGTTGGAACAGGAGTTGTGACATTCAGACAGGATGTTGGAACAGGAATTGTGACACACGGGGGGGGTGTTGGAACAGGAATTGTGACACCCGGACAGGATGTTGGAACAGGAATTGTGACACACGGGTGGGATGTTGGAACAGGAATTGTGACACACGGGTGGGATGTTGGAACAGCAATTGTGACATTCAGACTGGATGTTGGAACAGGAATTGTGAAATTCGGACGGGATATTGGACCAGAAATTGTGACATTCGGACGGGATGTTGGAACAGGAATTATGACACATGGGTGGGACGTTGGAAGAGGAATTGTGACATTCAGACAGGATGTTGAAACAGGAATTGTGACATTCAGACAGGACGTTGGAACAGGAATTGTGACACAAAGACGGGATGTTGGAACAGGAACTGTGACACCCGGACAGGATGTTGGAAAAGGAATTGTGACAAATGGACAGGACGTTGGAACAGGAATTGTGACACAAGTGTGGGATGTTGGAACAGGAATTGTGACATTCAGACGGGATATTGGAACAGGAATTCTGACACACGGACAGGATGTTGGAACAGG
This sequence comes from Carcharodon carcharias, assembly GCF_017639515.1. Classification (NCBI taxonomy): domain Eukaryota; kingdom Metazoa; phylum Chordata; class Chondrichthyes; order Lamniformes; family Lamnidae; genus Carcharodon; species Carcharodon carcharias. The sequence continues at coordinate 104,890,045 of NC_054484.1, read as the reverse complement.
AATTGTGACACACGGACAGGATGTTGGAACAGGAATTGTGACATTCAGACAGGATTTTGGAACAGGAATTGAGAGACCCGGAGAGGATACTGGAACAGGAATTGTGACACACGGGTGGGATGTTGGAACAGGAATTGTGACACACGGGTGGTACGTTTGGAACAGGAATTGTGACACACAGACAGGATGTTGGAACAGGAATTGTGACATTCAGACAGGATGTTGGAACAGGAATTGAGACACACGGGTGGTACGTTGGAACAGGAATTGTGACACACGGACAGGATGATGGAATAGGAATCGTGACACATGGACAGGATGTTGGAACAGGAATTGTGACATTCAGACAGGACGTTGGAACATGAATTGTGACACACGGGTGGGATGTTGGATCAGGAATTGTGACATTCAGACGGGATATTGGAACAGGAATTGTGAGACATGGACAGGATGTTGGAACAGGAATTGTGACACACGGGTCGGATGTTGGAACAGGAATTGTAACATTCAGACAGGATGTTGGATCAGGAATTGTGACATTCAGACAGGATATTGGAACAGGAATTCTGACATTCAGACAGGATGTTGGAACAGGAATTGTGACATTCAGACGGGATATTGGAACAGGAATTGTGACAATCAGACAGGATGTTGGAACAGGAATTGTGACACACGGACAGGACGCTGGAACAGGAATTGTGACATTCAGACAGGATGTTGGAACAGGAATTGGGACACACGGACAGGATGTTGGAACAGGAATTGTGACACCCGGACTGGATGTTGGAAAAGGAATTGTGACAAATGGACAGGATGTTGGAACAGGAATTGTGACACAAGTGTCGGATGTTGGAACAGGAATTGTGACATTCAGACGGGATATTGGAACAGGAATTCTGACAGACGGACAGGATGTTGGAACAGGAATTGTGACACACGGACAGGATGTTGGAACAGGAATTGTGACAATCAGACAGGATGTTGGAACAGAAATTGTGACACATGGACAGGATGTTGGAACAGGAATTGTGACACACGGGTGGGATGTTGGAACAGGAATTGTGACACCCGGACAGGATGTTGGAACAGGAACTGTGACACCCGGACAGGATGTTGGAAAAGGAATTGTGACAAACGGACAGGACGTTGGAACTGGAATTGTGACACAAGTGTGGGATGTTGGAAAAGGAATTGTGACATTCAGACGTGATATTGGAACAGGAATTCTGACACACGGACAGGATGTTGGAACAGGAATGGTGACACATGGACAGGATGTTGGAACAGGAATTGTGACATTCAGACAGGATGTTGGAACAGAAATTGTGACACACGGACAGGATGTTGGAACAGGAATTGTGACACACGGGTGGGATGTTGGAACAGGAATTGTGACACACGGACAGGATGTTGGAACAGGAATTGTGACACACGGGTGGGATGTTTGGAACAGGAATTGTGACACACGGGTCGGATGTTGGAACAGGAATTGTGACATTCAGACGGGACGTTGGAACAGGAATTGTGACATTCGGATGGGATGTTGGAACAGGAATTGTGACATTCAGACAGGACGTTGGAACAGGTATTGTGACACACGGACAGGATGTTGGAACAGGAATTGTGACAGACGGGTGGGATGTTGGAACAGGAATTGTGACATTCATACGGGACGTTGGAACAGGAATTGTGACATTCGGATGGGATGTTGGAACAGGAATTGTGACACATGGACAGGATGTTGGAACAGGAATTGTGACACACGGGTGGGATGTTGGAACAGGAATTGTGAAATTCGGACGGGATATTGGAACAGGAATTGTGACACACGGACAGGATGTTGGAACAGGAATTGTGACATTCAGACAGGATGTTGGAGCAGGAATTGTGACATTCAGACAGGATGTTGGAACAGGAATTTGTCACACAGGTGAGATGTTGGAACAGGAATTGTGACATTCAGACAGGATGTTGGAACAGGAATTTGTCACACAGGTGAGATGTTGGAACAGGAATTGTGACAAATGGACAGGACGTTGGAACATGAATTGTGACACAAGTGTGGGATGTTGGAACAGGAATTGTGACACACGGACAGGTTGTTGGAACAGGAATTGTGACACACGGGTGGGATGTTGGAACAGGAATTGTGACACCCGGACAGGATGTTGGAACAGGAACTGTGACACCCGGACAGGATGTTGGAAAAGGAATTGTGACAAACGGACAGGACGTTGGAACTGGAATTGTGACACAAGTGTGGGATGTTGGAACAGGAATTGTGACATTCAGACGGGATATTGGAACAGGAATTCTGACACACGGACAGGATGTTGGAACAGGAATTGTGACACACGAACAGGATGTTGGAACAGGAATTGTGACATTCAGACAGGATGTTGGAACAGAAATTGTGGCACACGGACAGGATGTTGGAACAGGAATTGTGACACACGGGTGGGATGTTGGAAAGGAATTGTGACACCCGGACAGGATGTTGGAACAGGAATTGTGACACACGGGTGGGATGTTGGAACAGGAATTGTGACACACGGGTGGGATGTTGGAACAGGAATTGTGACATTCAGACGGGACGTTGGAACAGGAATTTTGACATTCGGATGGGATGTTGGAACAGGAATTGTGACATTCAGACAGGACGTTGGAACAGGTATTGTGACACACGGACAGGATGTTGGAACAGGAATTGTGACAGACAGGTGGGATGTTGGAACAGGAATTGTGACATTCATACGGGACGTTGGAACAGGAATTGTGACATTCGGATGGGATGTTGGAACAGGAATTGTGACACACGGGTGGGATGTTGGAACAGGAATTGTGAAATTCGGACGGGATATTGGAACAGGAATTGTGACATTCAGACAGGATGTTGGAACAGGAATTTGTCACACAGGTGGGATGTTGGAACAGGAATTGTGACATTGAGACAGGATGTTGGAACAGGAATTTGTCACACAGGTGAGATGTTGGAACAGGAATTGTGAAATTCGGGTGGGATATTGGAACAGGAATTGTGACATTTCAACGGGATGTTGGAACAGGAATTGTGACACACGGACAGGATGTTGGAACAGGAATTGTGACACACGGACATGATGTTGGATCAGGAATTGTGACAACCGGATTGGATATTGGAACAGGAATTGTGACACAAGGGTGGGATGTTGGAACAGGAATTGTGACATTCAGACGGGATATTGGAACAGGAATTGTGACACATGGACAGGATGTTGGAACAGGAATTGTGACACACGCACAGGATGTTGGAACAAGAATTGTGACATTCGGACGGGATGTTGGAACAGGAGTTGTGACATTCAGACGGGATATTGGAACAGGAATTGTGACACCCGGAGAGGATGTTGGAACAGGAATTTTGACACACGGACGGGACGTTGGAACAGGAATTGTAACATTCAGCCAGGATGTTGGAACAGGAATTGTGACAAACGGACAGGATGTTGGAACAGGTATTGTGACACATGGACAGGATGTTGGACAGGAATTGTGACATTCAGACAGGTTGTTGGAACAGAAATTGTGACACACGGACAGGATGTTGGAACAGGTATTGTGGCACACGGGTGCGATGTTGGAACAGGAATTGTGACACCCGTACAGGATGTTGGAACAGGAATTGTGACACACGGGTGGGATGTTGAAACAGGAATTGTGACATTCAGACAGGACGTTTTAACAGGAATTGTGAAAATCGGACGGGATATTGGAACAGGAATTGTGACATTCGGACGGGATGTTGGAACAGGAATTGTGACACACGGGCAGGATGTTGGAACAGGAATTGTGACACATGGACAGGACGTTGGAACAGGAGTTGTGACATTCAGACAGGATGTTGGAACAGGAATTGTGACACACGGGGGGGGTGTTGGAACAGGAATTGTGACACCCGGACAGGATGTTGGAACAGGAATTGTGACACACGGGTGGGATGTTGGAACAGGAATTGTGACACACGGGTGGGATGTTGGAACAGCAATTGTGACATTCAGACTGGATGTTGGAACAGGAATTGTGAAATTCGGACGGGATATTGGACCAGAAATTGTGACATTCGGACGGGATGTTGGAACAGGAATTATGACACATGGGTGGGACGTTGGAAGAGGAATTGTGACATTCAGACAGGATGTTGAAACAGGAATTGTGACATTCAGACAGGACGTTGGAACAGGAATTGTGACACAAAGACGGGATGTTGGAACAGGAACTGTGACACCCGGACAGGATGTTGGAAAAGGAATTGTGACAAATGGACAGGACGTTGGAACAGGAATTGTGACACAAGTGTGGGATGTTGGAACAGGAATTGTGACATTCAGACGGGATATTGGAACAGGAATTCTGACACACGGACAGGATGTTGGAACAGGAATTGTGACACACGGACAGGATGTTGGAACAGGAATTGTGACATTCAGACAGGATTTTGGAACAGGAATTGAGAGACCCGGAGAGGATACTGGAACAGGAATTGTGACACACGGGTGGGATGTTGGAACAGGAATTGTGACACACGGGTGGTACGTTTGGAACAGGAATTGTGACACACAGACAGGATGTTGGAACAGGAATTGTGACATTCAGACAGGATGTTGGAACAGGAATTGAGACACACGGGTGGTACGTTGGAACAGGAATTGTGACACACGGACAGGATGATGGAATAGGAATCGTGACACATGGACAGGATGTTGGAACAGGAATTGTGACATTCAGACAGGACGTTGGAACATGAATTGTGACACACGGGTGGGATGTTGGATCAGGAATTGTGACATTCAGACGGGATATTGGAACAGGAATTGTGAGACATGGACAGGATGTTGGAACAGGAATTGTGACACACGGGTCGGATGTTGGAACAGGAATTGTGACATTCAGACAGGATGTTGGATCAGGAATTGTGACATTCAGACAGGATATTGGAACAGGAATTCTGACATTCAGACAGGATGTTGGAACAGGAATTGTGACATTCAGACGGGATATTGGAACAGGAATTGTGACAATCAGACAGGATGTTGGAACAGGAATTGTGACACACGGACAGGACGCTGGAACAGGAATTGTGACATTCAGACAGGATGTTGGAACAGGAATTGGGACACACGGACAGGATGTTGGAACAGGAATTGTGACACATGGACAGAATGTTGGAACAGGAGTTGTGACATTCAGACAGGATGTTGGAACAGGAATTGTGACACACGGACAGGATGTTGGAACAGGAATTGTGACACACGGGTGGGACGTTGGAACAGGAATTGTGACACACGGGTGGGATGTTGGAACAGGAATTGTGACATTCAGACAGGACGTTGGAACAGGAATTGTGACACACGGGTGGGATGTTGGAACAGGAATTGTGACATTCAGACAGGACATTGGAACAGGAATTTTGAAATTTGGACGGGATATTGGAACAGGAATTGTGTCATTCGGACTGGATGTTGGAACAGGAATTGTGAAACACGGGTGGGACGTTGGAAGAGGAATTGTGACATTCAGACAGGATGTTGAAACAGGAATTGTGACATTCAGGCAGGACGTTGGAGCAGGAATTGTGACACACGGACAGGATGTTGGAACAGGAATTGTGACACTTGGACGGGATATTGGAACAGGAATTATGACACACGGGTGGGATGTTGGAAGAGGAATTGTGACATTCAGACAGGATGTTGGAACAGGAATTGTGACATTGAGACAGGATATTGGAACAGTAATTGTGACACACGGGTGGGATGTTGGAACAGGAATTGTGACATTCAGACAGGATGTTGGAACAGGAATTGTGACATTCAGACAGGATATTGGAACAGGAATTGTGACATTCAGACAGGATGTTGGAACAGGAATTGTGACATTCAGAAGGGATATTGGAACAGGAATTGTGACATTCAGACAGGATGTTGGAACAGGAATTGTGACATTCAGAAAGGATGTTGGAACAGGAATTGTGACATTCAGGCGGGATATTGGAACAGGAATTGTGACACCCGGACAGGATGTTGGAACAGGAATTTTGACACACGGACAGGACTTTGGAATAGGAATTGTGACATTCAGACAGGATGTTGGAACAGGAATTGTGACACACGGACAGGATGATGGAACAGGAATTGTGACATTCAGACAGGATGTTGGAACAGAAATTGTGACACAACGACAGGATGTTGGAACAGGAATTGTGACACACGGGTGGGATGTTGCAACAGGAATTGTGACACCCGTACAGGATGTTGGAACAGGAATTTTGACACACGGGTGGGGTGTTGAAACAGGAATTGTGACATTCAGACAGGACGTTTTAACAGGAATTGTGAAAATCGGACGGGATATTGGAACAGGAATTTTGACATTCGGACGGGATGTTGGAACAGGAATTGTGACACACGGGCAGGATGTTGGAACAGGAATTTTGACACATGGAAAGGATGTTGGAACAGGAGTTGTGACATTCTGACAGGATGTTGGAACAGGAATTGTGACACACGGGGGGGGATGTTGGAACAGGAATTGTGACACCCGGACAGGATGTTGGAACAGGAATTGTGACACACGGGTGGGATGTTGGAACAGGAATTGTGACACACGGGTGGGATGTTGGAACAGCAATTGTGACATTCAGACTGGATGTTGGAACAGGAATTGTGAAATTCGGACGGGATATTGGACCAGAAATTGTGACATTCGGACGGGATGTTGGAACAGGAATTATGACACATGGGTGGGACGTTGGAAGAGGAATTGTGACATTCAGACAGGATGTTGAAACAGGAATTGTGACATTCAGACAGGACGTTGGAACAGAAATTGTGACACATGGACAGGATGTTGGAACAGGAATTGTGACACACGGACAGGATGTTGGAACAGGAATTGTGACATTCAGACAGGATGTTGGAACAGAAATTGTGGCACACGGACAGGATGTTGGAACAGTAATTGTGACAATCAGACAGGATGTTGGAACAGAAATTGTGACACATGGACAGGATGTTGGAACAGGAATTGTGACACACGGACAGGATGTTGGAACAGGAATTGTGACATTCAGACAGGATGTTGGAACAGAAATTGTGGCACACGGACAGGATGTTGGAACAGGAATTATGACACACGGGTGGGATGTTGGAACAGGAATTGTGACATTCAGACAGGATGTTGGAACAGGAATTGTGACATTCAGACAGGATATTGGAACAGGAATTGTGACATTCAGACAGGATGTTGGAACAGGAATTGTGACATTCAGAAGGGATATTGGAACAGGAATTGTGACATTCAGACAGGATGTTGGAACAGGAATTGTGACATTCAGAAAGGATGTTGGAACAGGAATTGTGACATTCAGGCGGGATATTGGAACAGGAATTGTGACACCCGGACAGGATGTTGGAACAGGAATTTTGACACACGGACAGGACTTTGGAATAGGAATTGTGACATTCAGACAGGATATTGGAAAAGGAATTGTGACATTCAGACAGGATGTTGGAACAGGAATTGTGACATTCAGACAGGATGTTGGAACAAGAATTGTGACACACGGGTGGGGTGTTGAAACAGGAATTGTGACATTCAGACAGGACGTTTTAACAGGAATTGTGAAAATCGGACGGGATATTGGAACAGGAATTTTGACATTCGGACGGGATGTTGGAACAGGAATGGTGACACATGGACAGGATGTTAGAACAGGAATTGTGACACATGGACAGGATGTTGGAACAGTAATTGTGACATTCAGACAGGATGTTGGAACAGTAATTGTGACACACGGACAGGATGTTGGAACAGGAATTGTGACACACAGGTGGGACGTTGGAAGAGGAATTGTGACATTCAGACAGGATGTTGGAACAGGAATTGTGACACCCGGAGAGGATACTGGAACAGGAATTGTGACACACGGGTGGGATGTTGGAACAGGAATTGTGACACACGGGCGGTACGTTTGGAACAGGAATTGTGACACACAGACAGGATGTTGGAACAGGAATTGTGACATTCAGACGGGATGTTGGAACAGGAATTGTGACATTCAGACGGGATATTGGAACAGGAAATGTGACACCAGGACGGGATGTTGGAACAGGAATTGTGACACACGGACAGGACATTGGAACAGGAGTTGTGACATTCAGACAGGATGTTGGAACAGGAATTGGGACACACGGACAGGATGTTGGAACAGGAATTGTGACACATGGACAGAATGTTGGAACAGGAGTTGTGACATTCAGACAGGATGTTGGAACAGGAATTGTGACACACGGACAGGATGTTGGAACAGGAATTGTGACACACGGGTGGGACGTTGGAACAGGAATTGTGACACACGGGTGGGATGTTGGAACAGGAATTGTGACATTCAGACAGGACGTTGGAACAGGAATTGTGACACACGGGTGGGATGTTGGAACAGGAATTGTGACATTCAGACAGGACATTGGAACAGGAATTTTGAAATTTGGACGGGATATTGGAACAGGAATTGTGTCATTCGGACTGGATGTTGGAACAGGAATTGTGAAACACGGGTGGGACGTTGGAAGAGGAATTGTGACATTCAGACAGGATGTTGAAACAGGAATTGTGACATTCAGGCAGGACGTTGGAGCAGGAATTGTGACACACGGACAGGATGTTGGAACAGGAATTGTGACACTTGGGTGGGATGTTGGAACAAAAATTGTGACATTTGGACGGGATATTGGAACAGGAATTATGACACACGGGTGGGATGTTGGAACAGGAATTGTGACATTCAGACAGGATGTTGGAACAGGAATTGTGACATTGAGACAGGATATTGGAACAGTAATTGTGACACACGGGTGGGATGTTGGAACAGGAATTGTGACATTCAGACAGGATGTTGGAACAGGAATTGTGACATTCAGACAGGATATTGGAACAGGAATTGTGACATTCAGACAGGATGTTGGAACAGGAATTGTGACATTCAGAAGGGATATTGGAACAGGAATTGTGACATTCAGACAGGATGTTGGAACAGGAATTGTGACATTCAGAAAGGATGTTGGAACAGGAATTGTGACATTCAGGCGGGATATTGGAACAGGAATTGTGACACCCGGACAGGATGTTGGAACAGGAATTTTGACACACGGACAGGACTTTGGAATAGGAATTGTGACATTCAGACAGGATGTTGGAACAGGAATTGTGACACACGGACAGGATGATGGAACAGGAATTGT